>NC_133647.1:76062467-76371218 GCF_009905375.1 Apium graveolens
TATTGTAAAGATAAAATAGAAAGAGGCAAGTAAGGAAAGCAGCATATGAAATAACCCCGAAGGGTAACGAGTTCTGACATAAACAAAGTTCACATATTTTCTAAAAAAAAATATATATATACACAAACTTAGGCCTCGGAAGGCTGAGATTCTTCGGAACCACTATCCAAGGTCTCCTCGGACGTCTCAGTCGTCCCTTCAGAAGTCCCTGTAGAGGTTCCATCAAAACTGCCTTAAGATGCTTTGGAGGATGCAGGAGATACTGGATTCCGAGGCGCAGCCCTTGGAGGCTCTTCCACCCTAACCTTCTTCACAGCAGGCGCAACATCTTCTTTGGATGAAGTCTCCTCCTCCCAAGAGCTAGACTCCAGTTCTTTCCTCTTGTGGCCTGAGCTCCCTGAAGGGCCGTCTTTGATCATGTCAGCAAGCTTGTTGGTAATGCCCCCAAGCTCCGGAACTCGCACAGGGCAAGGAAAGGAGGACTGCTCAAGTACCTCTGGAAAATCATCTTGGATGGCCTCCACAGCAGCATCCCAGCCCTCTTTATAGCTAACTGGGTGTAGGAGGGCATCGTGCTCCACCATCAAGTCCTTGAACTCCTGGGTGTCCATCCAGCCGGCAAAGGCTTTATCCTTCTGGGCCTTCAGAATAACATTTTTAGCCCGCGCCGTTTCCAGGTCAGAAGTAGAAGAGGCTAGTTGAGCTTCAAGGGCCTCTATTCTCTGGTTGGCCTCCTCTAACTTCTTGTTAGCATCCTTCAGACCAACCTTCCAAGCCTTAGCTTGGTGAATCGCCCCTTGGAAATGGGCGTTAGCCTGCAAGAGAAGCCGCAAAAGTTTGAGAAAAGAAACGTGAAAAGGCAAGTATGAAGGGCATAGGAAAAGGGCGTACCGTCGCTAAAGCCTGGGCTCCGAAAAGCTCATTCCCCTCTAAGTCCTGTTGAAGGATAAAGTTTTGATAGTCCACCGGGGAGATGGAATGCTTAGACCATTCATTGGCCAGCGCCGTGCTGCCAATAATTGAATTCTTGCCCCGGATCCCCCAAGCAGGTTGAAAATAGGCCCCTGGCCTCTGCTTGGTGCGCAAAACCTGGTCGGGGCCTTCCTCGCTTGGTTCCACTGCTTGGAGGAGGAACTCAGGAAAGCGGTCACCAAGGCGTGGGTCTTTAAAGACCTTTCCAGCCCACTTCATCCTGGTTGTCTCCAGGTCTTTAGGCTTGGTAGCCTCTTCAATCTTCTCAGCCACTGCAACAAGAGAGATAAGTTGAAGAATCAGCGAAATAGAAAATGAGGGAAATCGAGAAAGAGATAAGGAAGGAAACTTACTTTTCTTAGGGACGGGCGAGAGGCCGCGTTCTACCAGAACCGTCTCCTAAATAAGGTCCCAAAAATGGGAAGTCCCATTGTCTTGCGTAAGGAGGTTGAAAGCTCTAGCCTCCTCCTCAGACAAAGTTATATCATTTGGGCTCCCATCGACGGCCAGCCCAAAGGACGACCGAAATAGGGTGCCCCAATCTCCACCCTCCCAAACGATGAACAAAAAATCTTTCTTCCACCCCAAGTTGTTGTCAGGGATGGACTTCCCGTTCACAATATGAGGGATAGTGGGGCGCTGGTTTAGAGAAACCCAACCCGGACTTTTATCAGGGCTGTTTTTGAACTGGAAAATTTTCCTGAAAACGGCAACGGAAGTAGGGACATTGTGCTTGGCACATTGTGACAGATAGCACAGAATTAGCCTCCAAGAATTAGGGGGAGTTGGCAAGGGATGATGCCCACATCAGCCAGTAATAGAGGAATGAACAGATGAAAAGGGAGTCTGATACCTGCCCTTAGAGTATCCCTATAGTCGTATAATGCATCCTTCTTCCACTGGCAGGCCCTATCGGCCGGACCTGCAAGAACCAGCTTAAAAGGTTCCTTGATTTTGAAGCAGCTGCTCAACTTTTCCAGCTCCTTGGGATCCCGCAAAGCACTAATATGATCATGCGCGTCCAGATGCGCATCAGACGGGTAATCATCCCCTCGAGTGTTGATCATGTCGATTAAAGAAGTGTACCTTGATTGAATGGGGAATTCGTTGGACTTCCTAGACACGTTCATTTTGGCCAAGCGAGTCATTTTCTTGTCAGCCATCTGAAAAGGGGGGGGGCACATAGATATGTTATCCAAAAAAAATAAAATAAAATAAAAAATAAAAAAATAAAAAAAAGGGGCAGGAATTTTACCTGAAGAAGCGCTCCTAAAAAAGCCTTTGAGCTCCGACTTGCTGTTATTGCTCTGAGAAACTTAGCAGGAGGAGAAGAAGAAAAACTTAGAAATGAGAAAGTGAGCAGCAATAGCCTCTCTTTACTCCTTTATATAGGAGGAAAAGGGAAGTTGAAGGGACGAAAGCCCATTAAGAAAAGAGGCCCAATAAGATTTTGAGGCCCGATAAAGAGGCCCAATAAGATTAAAGGCCCAATGAAGAGGCCCAATAATAATTCCAAACCAATAAAGAGGCCCAATAAGATTTTGAGGCCCGATAAAGAGGCCCAATAAGATTAAAGACCCAATGAAGAGGCCCGGTAAAATAAGACCCAATAAAGAAGGCTAGGCCCAAATCCAATTAGGATTTGGAAAGTCTAATAACCTAAATTTCAGCCCTAAAAGTTGTAAGGCCCAATAAAGTTAGCTAGTGGAAGACCAGGATTCAGGTCGAATTCCAAGTCGTGAATCCTGCCCGAAACTTTCGAGCAGGCACCCGAAAATAACGGGTAAAAAAGGCCAGGATTCAGGTCGAATTCCAGGTCGTGAATCCTGCCCGAAATCTTTTGAGCAGGCACCCGAAAATAACGGGTAAAAAAGACCAGGATTCAGGTCAAATTCCAGGTCGTGAATCCTGCCCGAAATTTTTTAACTAGACACACGAAAATAACGGAAATAATAGGACTGGATTGAGGTCGAATATTCGACCAGGAATGAGGTCGAAATGAACCAAGTATTTTTCAAAAATGAGGTTTAAAACCTAGACTAAAACCCAGGTCGAAAATCGACTAGGATCCTGGTCGAAAACCAGGTCGTAAATCCTAGTCGAAATCCTTCGACCAGGAAGCATGAGAGACAAAGAATTTTTGAACAGGATTCAGGTCGAAATAGCGACTAGGATCCTGGTCGACATCCTAGTCGAAAAGCTCAAGAACAGGAATTGAAAAGAGGGGTAAGTTTTCGACCTAGATCCAGGTCGAAAGTTCGACTAGGATCCTGGTCGAATTCTAGGTCGTGGATCCTAGTCGAACTCCTTCGACCAGGATTGCAAGACTGACCCATATTTTCAACTAGGATCCAGGTCGAAATTTCGACTAGAATCCTGGTCGAAAAAGGGCTGAAAAATCTGAAAAATCTGAAAAATCCCAGAATTAAGGGAAAATTCTTGGAAAACTGGAAAAATTCTGAAAAAGAAGGAAAAATTCCAGGAAAATTACAGAAAGATAAGGAAATTCCTTAAAATATTTTCTGAAAAATGCTAATATTTTCAGAAATAAGGAATAAATCCAGATAAATGAGGATAAATCCCAAAAACTAAGGGAATAATCCAGAAAATTAAGGATAAATCCTAGAAATTAAGGGAAAAATCCAGAAAATAAGGGAAAAATCCCGGAATTAAGGGAAAAATTCCTGGAAATTAAGATAATTCCTGAATAAAAGGAACAATCGTTGTAAACGTGTAGGTCGCTCCAAGCTTTACGCAAAAACGAAACCCTGTAAGGGAATGAATAGACTTAACTTCTGCGAAACCTAATCAATGTTTCCGAAAAGTTGGGGGGCAAATGATAGGGATAAATAAATCCTGATTGTATAATTAAATATTGCATTAATTGTACAAGGCGTGGGTTGCCAGGCCCAATAAGAAGATGTATGATATTCAGACCAGAAAGGTTAACACGTTGATCAGGCCTGATGGACCAGATCAGGCCTGATGGAACAAAGAAGGCCCAAAGCCCTGATTATTTATTAATTTCGTAATTAATAAATAAGGGAGAAAAACAGCTATCAAGATATGTCCTAATGGGGATATAAATCCTTGTAGATTGGCCTCCAAGGAACCTCATGGGATAAGGAATCAACTTCCTACTTCCTAGGACTCTTAAGTCTATCCCAATTCAGAGACTTGACCACCAAGTCTCCTATACCAAATCCAATTCAAGGACTCCCACATCTATATAAGGGGCCTCACCCCATAAATCAGAACTACATTTTTGACTTGATCCTTGGCAATCAACAAGGTACGTAGGCATCTTGTTAAGGCAGATTGAGTCACGAAACACAAGAGCAGTCAAATCGAGCCTCGAAGCTCACGTTCCCTAGTATTAAATACAACAATTATATATATTAGGTTTTTATCCATAACACAAATATATCTCATATATTAGGAAATATATTTTAAGTCAAAACTTTGGTCAAAAGATCTATCCCTTTATTTCAAGACCAATGGTATTTTTACTCGGAAGAAAGGCTGACAGAACAGTTCCAATTTTAGATAAACTACTTCCACATGCTATAATGACTTGAAATTTGGTATGGATCATTTAAATGGTATTTTCTAAATATGGTAAAATTTTTGTAGCTTTCAGAGAATTTTTGTCCAGGCACAAAAATCGAGGCAGTTGGTCCCACAGTTGACCAAGTTTGACCTAGCTACCATTGACTAAAGTTGACCAAAACTTTTAGGACATCATTTTATATTATATAGGTAATTATCATATTTTTTATGATATTTATTTAAGTGTTTTTAGGGTGGTCATAATTAATGGTGCTTAATCCTTAATTAAAGTAATTAAGGAATGATTAAAAGAAAAGGAAAATATATATTTAATATATATATATATATCAGCTGACATTTGAATGAGTACTAGCTTGTGCTTCCTTCCCACTTGCAAAGAAACACAACCTACTTGCTATGTCATCAATCCATGTGATACACTTCATCCACCATCCATTCCTTCTCAAATCTTCACCATTCATTCCACCCAACTTCTCCTATAAATAAACCTCCACCCCAACCCATTTTCAATAAGCTAAAGAGTCAAATACTTGCTGGGATTTTTTCAAGAAGTGCCTCTCTTCATCTCTTTCAAATTCTATACACACGCTTCTTCTCAAAAACCTTATCTCTCTTCTATATACTTACATATATACAAGGTTTTTGAAACCCAAGCTTAGCTTCACCCAACCAAGCTTTATCCCACCAAGTGAGCTCATCCACTACCACTTCCCGGCCACCCGAAGGGCTTCCCAAGTTCGGCCAATAGCCAAAATTCGGCCGAACCTCCGGGGAATTTTTTCGGCGAACTTTTCCGACCGTTTGTCAAAAGTGGTTAGTTTTAGCTTCTTATTTGAGTTCTTTGTATTTAAGCTTTGTACCTAACTTCTCTACTTCATCTTAAGCTCTAATACAAGCTCTCTTATAAAGGAAGTTCTCAGGGAGAACTTAGATTCAAACTCAGAATTCGAATAAGTACTTGATCTTCATAAAAAATTATTCCAACGAGAAGATCTAAAAAGAAAAGTACTTTATCTCCAAGGGGAGATTATATTTGACACAAGTACGAGTTAGCCAATTATTTCTTGCACTTTAATTGGATCTTGGCTAACATTCATTCGTGCTCATAAAATAATTACGAAGTAAAAGTGTAATCACTTCTATCATCTCTAGTGTTCCGGGGGATTATTACTTGTCTCATATAAACACTTCATAATTTGTCAAATCTTAAAACGGATCGCACAAGTTAGACAATTACTTAACGCTCTTTAACTGGATCTTGTCTAACTAATAACGTACATATAAAATATTAAGAAGTAAAAGTGTAATCCCTTCTATCACCTTTAGTGTTCCGGGGGATTATAGCTTGTTCCATATAAACTACTTTGTAATCATCCGTTAAAGTTAAGGACGAATCAAATCCATGAGTTAGCCAATTAATTTACGCTATTTAATTGGATTTGGCTAACACATATCGTGTATATAAATAATTATGAGTCAGATCGTATAAGCCCCTTCTAACATCTTTAGTGTTCCGTGGGGTTATACTACGATATCTATAAAATACTCGTAATTACTCGTCCAAACTTCGAAAGCACAATCTTAAGCCAATTACTTGTACTTATTTAATTGGATCTTGGCTAAGACTCATAAATCTTATAAACGTGCTTGAAGTTAAAAGAGTATACTTTGACCGTATAATCGTCAATATACAAGTATACCTTAAAACCTGAAGTTAATATACATAAAGGTAAAATTACAACTCCGAGGTTGTAATTAAAGTATTCTTCGATCCATAAATACTTAATCGAAAGAAGAAGAATACTAAAGAAGTCATAAGCCATAAGTGCTTAATATAAAAAGGGACTTCTCATATTACTCCACAACTTTATTAAATCTATAAAGGAGTAATTATAAATATACTTGACCATCTTGTTATATTTTAAGTCAAGTATAACTAATTAGTTTTAATATTCTTATTTGGATATTATACTACTTGTGGGCTAGTACAGTAACATACTAGTTCAAAATAAATCTTTTCCTACTTGTTTTGTTTCGTGGATTGTCTTGTTAGTTTTGTAGTGAGGTGAAGTGACGTGAGGTGATTCTCGTTCTAAGACCCAAGTCCTAGACGTACTAACGGGGAGTTAGTAGTTTTCGCACCGTGAAGAAGAGGAAAGACCCAAGACCGGATCACTAAGATCCAAGACCGACAAAAGCTAAGGAAGCCAAGTCCACACAAAGGCTCTACAACAACTTTGAAGAAATAGCGGGGAGTTATTGTCTAAGATAAGTTGTGTAGGTAATACATTTATTTTGAGGTGGTGACCCTTGTGTTACGCACCAAGATAAATACTTGTAAAGGGTGTAGAGGCTTCTCCGCCTATTAAAGGAGCGAGTTTATTATAAGGAAAAATCCCGAGTCCGGGAGAGGAGCTCGGGGACTGGAGTAGGGGTGAGCGAATCTATTAGAGGTTACGTCATCGCGAACCAGGATAAAATCACCGTGTGGTATTTTCTTTCCTTGCACTTTATCTTCCGCACATATAAACTGCATAACCACTCGGTAAAGTTTTAAAAAAGGATAAAATATTTTTAAAACGCCACAACAATTTTTAAATTGGTAATTATGCTATTCAACCCCCCTTCTAGCTTAAAATAGCCCTCAGACGGGACCTTACAAACCCAGATTTCGGTGATGTTCTTCACCGACCCGGGTTTGACCCATTTGACCCGTATAGAATACCCGATTTTGATCCATAATTTTCAGAGTTTGATTTCTGACAAGTGTTTCTGGAAATTATTTTTATTTTTATTTTATTTTTATTGTAAAATCAGTTTTATTTATTTTATAAATTGATTAATTAATTTTTTAATTAATTGATTTATATTATAAATAATTCTAAAATATTTTCTAAAAATCAGATTTAATTATTTTCTTAATTATTTATTTATTTATTTATTTATTAATTATTTAAAAATGATTAATTATTTTGATAATTAATCAAATAATTTTCAATAAATCATAATAAATTCATTTTAATTTGAAAAATTATAGAAAAATCTTTTTTTTTATGATTTTTCCCAAATAATTATATAAAAATATTTTTAGGGTTTAATAATTAGTAATAATTACTTATATTGAATAATAAATTGATTTATCTGTGTTTAATTGATATTAATTGAACCGTTTGTCCGATTCGAGCGAAACGAAAGCCCTTTGACTTAGAAAAATGATTTATTGTCACTAAAAATAATATTAAATCCTAATTTCTTTTAGAAATTAGTTGACTTTTGATATTTATTTAATTATGAACCAAATCGCGTGTAGAGATAAATCCGATAAATCCCGAAAAATAGGAAACGAGTCAGATAATAATCAGTTAAGCAAATAGCGAGTCGATTTTGATTCTAAAAATTATTTTAAACCTAAAAATGATTATGTGGCTTATGTGCTTATGTGTATTATGTGGTTAATCGAGTCTTGCTTGTTAATAAATAATATACGAGTTAATAATACGTGTTTGGTTAGATAATAGGAGCTACGTGAAGTCGGTTTGAGACGCGATTGAGATACGAGATGATTAAATCAGTCTATTTCTTTAATAGAAGCAAAGCCAGCAAGTCAATTTGAGCCGGTGATAGACGAAGGTGAAGTACTTGGAGTAAATCGTGTGGAAGGCAAGTTTTTCCCCTATTCGAATTTCAGAATAGTGATGTTTCTTCAGATTCTTATCACACTTGCACTCTTTTGATTATTATTCATAAACACGGATACATAATTGCTATTCTCTTGTTCATATCTCATTTTGATTCTTGATTTCTCCTTTTCCTTTGAATTCTCTATTCATATTCCAATAGTTACACATACATATTGGTATATTCTGGTGATTAGAATATATCAAAGCATACCGATTGTTCCGGTTGCTCCTTCATGGACTGGATAATAATGATTGGGATTAAGTTTATACTTGATCCTAAGGACCGGTACATAACCGGATCCTTGATATGGGTCGTAGAGCCTGGGTACCCGACTGAATCTATATAGTGAGATATAGATCTGCACTGTATTCTGGATTATCTGCAGGGTATATATGCAAACTTGTGTCTAGTTTAGTTTATTTGTATTCGCCAGTAATGGCCTTCTTTCTTTTCTTGCAGGGTTATATCTTTGTAGATGTAACTGGATTACCGATTCATTTAAATTTCTATAAAACTATTTATATTTTACGGACTTGCTAAGCAATTGTTGGATCACCTCTTTTTGTTGTTGTTCACCTTATTGTTTTCAGTTAAACAGGAATATGAAACCTATCAGGACTCAAGTAGTAAAGAAGCGAGTGAAGCCGCTGGACCCTCTCATACCTAAGGTGTTGATTCCAATCTAGAAAGAAAGCTTTGAGATGTCTGAATAGGTGGAGTGTAGATAGTTAGTGTGTGTGTTTCAATAAAGATGAACTTAGTTTAAAACTGGTTAGACAATGGTTTGTAATAAAGAAAGTTTGTAAGATTTTGAATTTGGTTTGAAATAAAGTAGTTAGTGGTTCTTGTTTTCATACTTCAACCTAAAAAGATCCTGCTTAGTGTAAAAGGGGTTTAGATATGTTTCATTATTATTGTTATTCAGGTTGTACAGGTTTGGAGATTAGCTAGTAATTCCCAGACTTATACCCCGGGTCTGGAGGGCGTTACAGGTTTTGCCTCAAAGTTGTAGGTTTGGTCCCTGAAAATAAGAACATTAGGATTAAGATAAGATAAGAAGATCACATAGGATAGGAATAGTCAAATAGGAAGAGTAGTGTCAGGATTTAGATAAGTTTAGAATAGGAAAGTATAAGTTCTAGGAATTATTCAGTGACCTTTCTTCTTTCTTTGGTATATTATCAGATGGCATCATCAGGTTATTCAGGTTCATCCCAAAGGACAGTCACAGGACCAGTCGCACCAGTTATTCCACCAATATCTGAGTATGTATTTCCACCTCTTCCACCACCTCCACCATTGCCCCAAGAGCCAGCACCACCAGTGCCAGAACTGATTCCTGATCCGGTAGAGATGTTTGATCCACTAAAGTTCTTTGAGTTGATGCTTCAACCTCCACTTCCGATAGAGAATCAGTTTATTCCAGAGGTTGAGCCAGAGTTTCCACCACCAGCAGTGTTACCTCCTATTCAGGTGCATGCCCTAGAGCCAGAGGTATTTCAGATGACCCCGGTTGAGGGTATGGATGAGACTGATGTAGGGTTACAGTTGGGATTACCACAGCAGGGTGCTGCAGGGATGCAGAGAGTTCCGTCGCAGGAGTCTGTAAGAAATGATGCACAATCATATATGGTACTGTATCATGCTTATAGTGTTGTGAGAGAGGATGCTGAATATTGGAGATCTCAGTGCAGGGAGATTATGCATTTGTTTGATCAGAGAGACCGAGGACCGTTAGTCGCACTTTTGCCAGATTATATGATGAGACAGAAGTTACAGTCCACAGTAATGAGTGTAGAAAGTCTGATTCTAACAAAAAGAAGTTTGAGCCCGTTGATTATAAACAGAAATACTTTGAGTTGCTCAAATAAAAGGAAAGGGCTTTCATCATACAGGAGAATGATTGGGCTGCAGATAGATTGGATGAAGATGAAGAAACAAGCTATGTCAATCTAGCTCTAATGGCCAAATTTGATGAAACAGAAACAAGTTCTTCAAGCAATCAGGTAATCACCACTAACCTAGCACATTTATCTAAAGCTGAGTGTAATGATGCAATAAATGACATGTCCACAGAATTATATCACATGCGTGTTACACTTAAGTCCCTCACTAAGGAAAATGCTAAAATTAAAGAAAACAATTTGTTCTTAAGTGAGAGGAATAATGTGCTAGAGTCTCAGTTTATTGAATTTGAAAAATTGAGAATCGAGTGTATGATTGCTAAGGATGAATTAACTGAGTTCTTGAAGAAAGAAAAGATTTTAAAGAAGTAGCTTGAACAAGAACAGGAAGTGATTAAAGCATGGAAATCATCCAGAGATGTCCATGCTCAAATCACTAAAGTTCAAGGTATTGAGTCCTTTTAAGATGCATCCTGGAAGAAGAGTAAAGAGAAGCTTGAGTCTAATTTAGTTGAAGGATTGCTGACAGATATGGACTCGATGGATGATGAAAATCATCTGTCGGATAATCAGAAGGATTATCCGTCGAGTGAGAAGGAGAAAGAGAAATATGGATTAATGTCTAAGAAAATTATTCCAGGAGAATCAAGTCAAGTCAAGAAGGAAAAGAAAGTTAATGTTGGTCATCTTCCTATTAAGGAATTAAATGACAGATTAGAAAAGATTGAGGTTAAAACAGAAGCTAAAAAGAAAAACAATAGAAATAGGAAAGTGGGAATTAAAAAACATAACAACTACACACCAGACAAATATGCACCCAGAAAATTTTTTCTTAAGTATGGTATTGTTAACCATTTGTCTGTTAATTGCAAACTTTATATGCCTACTTCCATGTCTGCACCCTCTTCTTTTCACAACATGATTGCCATGCCTACCATGCCTATGAATGTTATGTCTGCTCAGAATATGAATGCACAATTTGCTAACATGCCATTTGCACCTAATCCTTATTATGCTGCATTTAGTATGCCTCAAATGCCATTTAGCATGCCTTACTGGAATAACATGCTTGCAAATAATATGCCTTTCCCTGTAAATCAATATGTGCATGATAATTATGTTCTAATGACTGGTTTCAAAGGTCCAACTCAAATGACTAAGGATGAATCAGAAATCCCCATTTTTGTGTGCGTGATCTAGAAAATTTTTAGAACACATCATTTGAAAATGGTTTTCTGGTAACAGGGTCGAAAATCCCGAAGTGGCAGTTTCCTAACAGGGGGTTGTTTTTTATGTTCGTACTTAGCGCGACCTCGGCTCCGATATATTTATAAAATTGAAAAATCAACATTTTTACTTGAAAATTTTATGGCAGCTAAGAAACTATATTTATTACTCTATGTAAAAAGTTTATGATTTTTAAATATTTTTAAGTCGATCATTTATATTTACAAAGTTCGTAATTTGTAGCAGTTTTGTCGCGTAAATCTCTTTTACTAAAACGGTGATAACTTTTGATCCGTAAATCGGAATCAAGTGATTCAAGCGCCTAAACGATCCTTATAAAATTTTCTATCATAATTAAGTGTTATTTTTAAGAAACTACAGTTTATAAATTCGGGAACTTCTGTAGAAACTTAAGTTGAGTTTTGTTCATTTTAACGAGGTTACGATTACGATTCGAGTTTCGTTTACGTCTTAAATCATTATACCACCATCAACAATCATCAAATAATCATCCTAACACTAACTCCTATCAAGACCATCATGTTATTGAGGCAAAAATCATCAACCTTAAAACTAATTAACTAAACATCAAGATAATTTCAAATCAATCACCAAAACTATACTTATATCCAAGATCCTTACTTTTCTTGAAACTTAAAAATTAAACAAAGTTTGGATGAATGTTTATACCTTCCTTGAAGCTTTTTAATACTTAATAAAGTCATAAGATCCTTGATGAAGCCTTGGTATAGCTTTAGGAGCCTTAAACTTCCATGAAAAATCAAGAAAACAAGTTAGTGATTTTCGGAGAACTATTCACTACCAATTTTGAGAAAGTATTTGACTATGCTATACTAATTCAATGGCCATGAAATTTTGAACGTCCTTTATGCATGGTATGAGGAAGATTTGATTAAAATTTGGTGATTTTTGAATGAGTAGATCATGATATATGAAGTTTTCTTCCCATGGTGTTCTTGGAAATCAGCATTGGGGTTTTGGAGAGAGAGAGAGAATTGCCTTGCTTGCTTCTTGGAAATGTGGTGGAAATAGACTTCTTGTGAATATATAAAGTGTGTAGGACAAGATGCATCCTATTTTCAAAGGCTAGGCTTAACTAGGTGTCTCATTTGTCAAAGCTTGCATGATAAGCTCCTTGGATTTTATGTTTATTGAAATTTATTATTTATCTATTTTATAACTAGATTCCTAATTTATTACTTGTTGGATAAATTTATAAATAATTAATTTTATTAGGTTATCACTTGATCCCTTGTCATCATACATTATCTCTCATTCGTTCACGTACGTTTAAATTAATTCCCGTAAATGCTACGTCGAATAATTCTGCTTATCGTAAATTATTACCATTTCCAGTGCTCGTACTTGGTTATGAGTTATGAAATTATAATTCTCAAGATTTTCTTGGTCGTAATATAATTCTCTTATTCCTCGATGGCTCGTAAAATTTGAGCTATTGGTTTTCTTCGAAAACTCACGACTTTTGCATACACTCATTTAGTACATATAACACAATATGAGCTCGGAAACTTAAATTAAAAACTTGTATATGGTGTGGTCACAAAAGTTTTTATTAAATCGCAAGATTAATATTCATAAAGATCTTTTACCGATGTCAAAAATTTGGGTTTTTACAGTCTTCCCCCTTAAAAGAATTCTGTCCCGGAATCAGTTTAGAAATAGGTGGGGATACGCTTCTTACATGACCACCTCGAGTTCTCACGTTGACTTCGCAGTATTGGATCTCTTCATAAAATTTTCACTTATCCATCCAATATATTTCTGGATACTCGTCCTTGTAGACCTATGATCTCTACACGTTACTCCACAAACGCTAAGTCTGGCTGCAAGTTTATTAGCTCATTTTCAACCATATGTTTCGCATTGATGGTTAAATTTCCTAACCTCGATTCGTGATACTCGTTATAAAATTGGTGACCATTCGACGATGGTGCTAATTTATAAGCAAACTTTCTTAGTCCTTTAATTCTTCAACCAGTCCAATAAATCTTGGGTTCAACATTTCTTTCCCTTCAGAATCTCATCACTCCCTCCCCGGGAGGTACTTTCAATAATACTTGATCTGTTACTTCATACTTTCTGTCTTTATAGTTATGGTCCGCATATCTCTATTGTTTATCATGGGCTGTCACTAGCCGGTTCTGATAAGTTCTAGGAATTTCTTTGGTCTGTTGACTCAACTATGGTCCAGTATCCTCCACTTACCAATTTCTTCTCAACCTAAGGGAGAACGATTCTTTCTTCCGTACAACCCATTGTAGACGTTCCAATGCCCACATGATAACTCGTTATTGTCGGTAATTCAATTAACATCAATTGGTCACTTCATCTTCCTTGGAAATATATAATATGGACTATTAGCGCATCTTCTAGTGTTTGGAATGCTCCTTCAACTTATTCATTTTCCCCTCCATCACTCTTACTAATGCTAGAGTTTCGTTCCTTAACGTTTTCTCATTTCGGCGCATCATCTATGTCGATTATTTTATGTAAGAAGTTCTCATTGCATTTCTACACGCTCATCTCCTATTAGCGTTATCAATTGAAATTCGGTAATATTCATATACCAAAATCATTAATATATCATATGATATTATATATCACAATTCGTAAAATATCATAATACAACATCATGTATATAACATTTATTTGAAAACAAACACAACACAACAGTTTTAATAGGTAGGGTTTGAAAACTTGCCTGGAGTCCAAGATACGTTTTCCGACTTCCTCTCGTTCCGGGTTTTCTAATCAACAAATATCATAATGTTAATCAGAATTCCTAATCTAATCACCAACTTATATTTCTAATAAGTTCAATACTTCATAATTTTCAATATTCGACTGACTCGGAATAATTATCAATCCTTGGTCGAAACGGACGGTCAAAGTGGTCTTCTAGAGTTGACTTTACCGAATGTTACTATTACGCGACTCGCACTCTAACATTTTTAATAAATCGTAAAATTAATATTTATATACGAAACCACTTCTAGGAGCTTCTTGAGTGCCTTTACTATTTATCATAAAAGTTCGTTTTGATAAAATGAATTTAATTAGGTGAAAAGTATTTAAAAAGTTCGGTCAACGACGGAGTTTTACTATTTAAACCACTTTCACTAAAACGGTTATATCTCTCAAACCGTTAACTCTATTGATACACCGTTTTTGTGTGCGCGACCTAGAAAAATTTTAGAACACTTTGAAAATGGTTTTCTGGTAACAGGGGTGAAAATCCAGAAGTGGCAGTTTCCTAACTGGGAGTTGTTTTTGACGTTCGTAATCCGTGAGACCTCGGCTCCGATATTTTTAAAAAATTTAAAAATCAACATTTTTACTTGAAATTTTTATGGCAGCTAGGAAACTATATTTCTTAATCTCTGTAAAAATTTCATGATTTTTAAATTTTTTTAAGTCGATCATTTATATTTACAAATTTCGTAATTTGTAGCAGTTTTGTCGCGTAGATCCCTTTTACTAAAACAGTCATAACTTTTGATCCATAAATCGGAATCAAGCAAGCGCCTAAACGATCCTTATCACATTTTCTATCATAATAAAATGTTACTTTTTAAGAAACTACAACTTATACATTCGGGAACTTCTACAGAAACATAAGTTGAGTTTTGTTCGTTTTAACGAGGTTACGATTATGATTCGAGTTCCGTTTACATCTTAAATCATTATACCACCATCAAAAATCATCAAGTAATCATCTTAACACTAAATCCTCTCAATAACATCATGTTCTTGAGGTAACAATCATCAACCTTAAAACTAATTAACTAAACATCAAGATAATATCAAATCAATCACCAAAACCACACTTATATCCAAGATCCTTACTTTTCTTGAAATTTAAAACTTAAACAAAGTTTGGATGAATGTTTATAACTTCCTTGAATCTTTTTAATACTCAATTTCTACCCGAATTTTACTCTTCCGTATCCCAAATTTCCCTCTCCAAATCAAACCCATTATTCCCACTATTCCCATAATCAATTCCCACTTCTATTCCATATCTAATTCTCTTCCAACCTCCTATATATACACATACTTATACATAAACTTCTCCATCACTTCTCAAATACTCAAACACAATTCTCTCTCAAACTCTTATCTCTTATTCAATCCCAATGGCACCCAAGAGACAAAGAACTCAAGTAAGCAGCAATACCACTGATTCTTGGAGTGCAGGTGGTGTGAGGTCAAGGTTTTCAACTCCCGAGGTTGAAGCGGAGTATACGAGGCTTCTCTCGAAGCCAATAGCCAAGGAACGTGGTTTTCTGCCATCAGGGAAAGATGGTAAGTTGTTGGACATGATCTTGGAGATGGGCTGGGTTGCTTTTTGCGAGGCACCTGTTGTTGTGCCCATGAGTGTTGTTCATGAGTTTTATGCTAATGTAAAGGCGGAGAATAACAGTTTCACTGTGGTTAGGGGGATGACGGTGGAGTACAGTGCTGAGGTGATAAGAAGGGTGATCAGCCCGCGAGGAGGCCCGGTCAGGACACCTGGAATGATAAGACTCCGGACGACTTTGATTTGGATTTAATTGTTTCCACTCTATGTGTACCTGATACTCATTGGAAGTTCAAGAGGGGCACGACTGATTATTCCACGTTCCCTGCTTCGAGCATGAACAGGTTTGCTCGTGCATGGAATACGTTTATTTATACTAACATCATGCCATCTTCTCATGTGCATGATGTAACTGTGGAGCGTGCACGACTGTTGTAGGGAATTCTTCAGGGTGATTATGCGGACCTTGGTATGGTTATTTACCAAGATATTCTGAGATTTTTATGAGGGAGTACTACAGGTTCTATACCCTATGCGTCCGTTGTGACGAAGCTGTGTCTGGCAGTTGGTGTTTATTGGCCAGCACACGAGCAACTCCAGATTCTGAGTGCTCCGATTGACAGCACCACTTTGTCGATGATGTAAGAGTGAGATGAAGGAAAGCCTGATTTGAGAGGGCTTGGATACTCTTTTGACCATCTGCCTGGTGGGAGGCCAGCTATTGGGGCTACTCAGACGAGCAGAGCCACTTGGAGGTCTCAGTTGGGTGAGGAGGCTAGTCCATCACAGCAGGAGCAGGAGGAAGTTGGAGCAGATGTTGGAGTTAGTATGAGCATGACACAGTATAGGCGTCTAGTGAGGAGGATGGATGCGATGCATGACATCCATAGTTGGTTTGCACGTGATCTCACCCAGGCATTAGGGACTGCTTTCAAAGCCACATGTATTGACATCTAGTGGCCAGTATTTGGTGAGGATTCCATGTATTTACCTCCAGAAATGCCTGACACTCCACCCCTTGAGGGTGATGATCCTGATTCCAAGTAGGTATGCCTAATACCTTACTATTACCTTCACTGAGGACATCAAAAATTTTAAGTTTGGGGGTAGTAGTTGAAGAAATATGTTTTTTGTGAGTCACATATAGTTTGCATATTCATGATAGTTTAGTGCATATAGTTTCATATTTTTCCATGTAGTAGTTTTTTTTATTTTTGTAGTTTTTTATGATAGTTTGTTCATATAGTTTCATGCATTTACATAATAACATGATCTCTTAGATGATTTTTCTGATTGATTTGTGATATTGATGCTAATGTAGTGATGTCGTGTTTATTGATGTTAAATTGTATTGAATTGATTTGCATGCTAGAGACACTTGTATTTTATTAAGTCTTATAGGTTGCTTGAGTGTCAGATCATGATCATGGTTTATGTGTTTGTCGAGGTTTAATCGCTTGTTTATATTTAGAATTTAGGATATTCTCTTAATAATAAATTAACATGGTTATTTAGAAATTGGAGAAAACTGGATTTTATTGCTAGTTGTTGTGGCTAGGTTTCAAATGGCTAGTAGCCAGCTCATTTTATATGAGTAGTCTAGGGTTGAGCGAGATGGAGCGAAACACACTCGTTCAGAAATTTGTGAAAAAAAGAAAAAAAATAAGTGTTTTATGTATAATTGAACATGAGTGAGCTCTTTAGTACTCGAGTTATTAAGTCCTTAGGGGACTTTGTGCTCAATGACCTAAGGCTTTTATAGTATGGGATTCGCTAACCTAACGCTCGCTAAATGGGTATTATTGTATAAGTCTTTTATGGACCTCACTCATTGCACGGTCAAATAAGCATACTTGTGTTATTCTGTTGTGAATAAAAGCATGAATCCATAAAAAACTCCAATATTAAAAATGAAGTGTTATAAGTTATTTTGAGTCTAGCTTGTATTTTATTTATAACCTTGCGATTCCTTTGATGAGTAGTGAGTCATGATTATTGATCTAGTTACAATAGTATATCTGTAAGCATTTGCACACATGCACGTCTCTGGTTTGTAAGTTAATTTGTAAGGTTTGATTAATCTGTACGCGAATAACTGCATTTGTTGAGATGTTGCTCGTTGATTGTTTTAGTTATTCTAATGGGATCGTTGCATTCATTTAGTTGCATTCATGTATTTTTATTTCTTGTTCTTTGAGTCTTTTTATGCTTGAGGAAAAGGATCGATTCAAGTTTGGGGGTATGTTGAGTGGCATTTATGACACTTTATAAAGCTCCATTAAGCTTTGAATTGGTGTTATTGTACTCAAGCGATCAAGCGCACGGCCGTGTCGGGTCAGGATTTCTGAATCCTAATTCTTTTGGGCTTTTGATTGGAGGACTTCTACTACGCATGGGTTGCTATATATACCTAAATAAAGGTCATTTTTCATAAGGAGACATACCAGAGTACAAGGAGAAGGCGTAAGAAGACCGTTGTAGCACAATTCAAAGAAGGCGAAGAAGATCTAGTGTAAACATGTGATTCTTTATTCTAAGTTGTAACTTTGGATGCTAGTTTTCTTATTCGTGAACCTATACCCTTGTTTCGTACTTGGTTTATTATTTATTTAGTATAAAGACTACATTTATTATACCATGCTATTATCGGAACCCACGTTGATGATGAGTCCGATTATGGGCTAATCGTTATCGTGGGGTTCTAGCGGATTTATTTTATGGATTTCTTTAGTTAATTTGTTTCGATGCCTTAGTGTGTGGTGATTGTATGATAACCTAGTTTTGGTTGTGCTTATTCGTCTTATAAGCATCGTGAACTTATAAGATAGCGTGTTAATCTTTAATGAAGCGAAAGTGAATTTAAGGGTTTAGAACTTGCCATGCTAGCATAGGTTCATGTGTTATTGATATGCATGATTCGTAGGTAATTTTAACCCTTACTTCCCCTATGTAATCACGATAGATAACTTGTGCATTAAGCCATTACGTTGTCAAAATCTATAGACATATAGGGTCTCAATATAATTGGTGTCTGTTTAGCTTCTATCTCTTTTGTTGATGTCTGGCAGTATGTTATTCATGCAACGAAAGTTGGCATTTAGCAGTTTCGTGTTCTCTGATTAGTGTCATCACCATTACATGCTAAGGTTAAGAATAACAAGGCTATTGAATGAAGTATTTAATGAAGTTAGAATCCCATGTTTGTGTCATATATTATTCAACTCTCTTTAATCTCTTAGATGAAGTTCTCTAGTATAATTATCAATAGTTAATTGTAGTATAAGCAAAATACAAATTGTTATTCGTCATAGCATTGAATAATAACCATATCATTGTTGCATAAGTGCATAAATCACAAAGTTAATCTAACCAGTCTCTGTGGGAACGAACTTGAGATAATTATATATTACTTGCGATCGCATATACTTGCGTGAATTTTAGCGCGTGTTTAGCGACTAACAGCCGCGCGCTACCTCAGCCCAGCCGCACCGTGCTTCTTCCAATCCAGCGCGGGCGCACGCAGTTTCTGTCAAATTAGCGCGTCCGCCCCGCTTCACAGCGCGGGGGTATCGTGCTGCTGTAGTTGGCACTGAATTTTTCTATTTTTCTGATTGTTTTGTGTTTTTCTTTTTTTTTCCTTCTTCGTCTATCTATTAATGTACAACAAACTTGGGTTTCCTCCCAAGAAGTGCTTGGTTTACATCGTTAGCTTGACATAGAATCTCGAGATCATGTAGACAATAAAACAACACTAACCACCTCACCATTTGCCGTATCCCCATAGTAGTGCTTCAATCTCTGTCCATTCACCTTTAATGCTTGGCCTGGATCATTCTCAAAAATCTCCACAGCTCCATGCGGTAACACAGTTTTGATTATGAAAGGCCCGGACTGTTATTCCCAAACAATTCAACAAGAATTACGGAAGGGGGGTTGAATGTAATTCTGGTTTCTTTTTCTGATTTTAAAACTGTTCTTACTTAATAATATACCTGTGCAGATTTTTTTATGGTGCGGAATGATAAAGATATGAAAATCAAACACAAAGAAATAAAACACAAGGCTTTAAAACTTTCTGGTGGATTTGAACTTATCCACCAGATATATATATTAAGATGAGAACTCTGTGATGCTTGAATATCACACAACTGCTTACAAGTGAACTTGCAAAACTACAAAGAGATGCTTAACATATACAACCTTTTCTGTCTCTCTGAAAATAATGCATGCTTCCTTAGTTGTTTGTTCTACTCGCTACACTTGGTTTATATACTACCAAGTTACATGATAAAAAGACAAACAAGTAAAACAAAAATTGTTTCTTGTCTAATTTCATGCTTCTTCATTACACTATCCAGCATCTTTGAATATCTTCATAATTGCATGGAAATAATAATACTTATTTGTTCTCTAAATTATACAATTAGGCTGCCACATTTCATTTGAAAACACCTGACCCATGTGACTGTGTTGTCACTGTCAACTGCTCTTTTGAATATGATCATCTGTCGGGACTATGTTGGTCATTCATCGGATTCCTTGTTGATTATCTGTCGGGAGCCTTTGTAGGTCATCCGTTGGGAGCCTTTCTGCCACTTGACTCTATTTCACTTATACAGAATTACAAGACATCTTATATTTATAATTAGCCACCCTATTCTGCATATCAATCTAGTAGTTAACATGACTTAAAGAATCCTACAACTTCTACTCAACTAAATACATTATTGTTTGCAGACATGTGCTACAAGACTTATCATTACATAAGCTAAACTCTCGATGGATGTTCAGTGGTCATCCGTCGGGACTATAAAGTTCATCCGTCGGGACTATTATAGAACATCCGTCGAGAGCTACAAAAACACTGAGTTAAAACTACTAAGGTGTTTTATTCAACTTATCATCAAGTTCACAACATATTCCTAACAATCTCCCCCAATTTATGTCTACTGGAATTGTAGCCATAAATTAAGAGAAACTTGATGATAACAAAACACCCTAAATATACAGATTGAATTATGGTAAATAAAACTAGTAAGTGTTACAGTTTATTTGAAAATTGGACAAAGTAAAGTGTACAAAGAGTTCTCACAATCATTTTCAAGGTGTTCCTCTAGTCTGAGCAGATATGATCTATCTCCTTAGTTGTCTTGATTTCTTCCCAAGCTTCCTGTTGTTTTCTTCTATTTGATTTTGGAGTTATCTGTGAAATTCAAATTCTTCAGCATTTGAGAGATCCATCTTTTCTTGCATTTCTAATAGAGTCTCATTGGTTGAGATGCTCAATTGGTCATCCAGTCTGAAGAATCTCCTAACACCTTTTTCATCCATGAATTCCATGAGCCAGTAAGGCCTCAAGTGCACTGTATTTTCTGTGAAGGAAATTGATAGAGTCCTTGGGAGTGCATCTGAGGCTTTTCTTCTCCTTAGTTCTTCTATCTTCTTTAGAAGATCCCAAGCCTGTGAAGGGGCCATATGATGTCATTCCCACCCTTGTATTTGAACACCAGTCTTTCAGGGAGATTTTTGTGAGCATCAATTGCTCTTACTTCTTCTAGCTCATCCATATAGAGATTTATATCTGAAAATTCCTTGATATCACTAATATATAGAAGATCTCCCTTGTTGACAGTTGGTTGAGTTTTGGTCAAGGTTTTGTTTTGAGTCTCACATGATTGACCTTCTTGATTGCTCTTGTTTTTTTCTTCTTTAACTTATTGAAGATTGGTAAATTGAGTTCAGGAAGAGGCAAGCTATCTCAGTCTACTGGCTCATCTTTGGGAACTATTGGCTCACCATGAAAATTCCTTATAGGATCCACCTTAAATTCCTCCTGCACCACTAAGGGCTTGGATGTTCGAGTTGTAGATGTAGACTGGCTGGGAATGTAATCTTCCATCATATCATCATTGAAGTCCAATCTTCTTTTGGCCTTGACTTTGGATCTAGGCTTCATTGTCTATTGAGGTTCCTTGTGCATTTTATGATCCTGACCTTCAGCTATCACCGGTTGCTTCTCAGAAATCTCAGTTACAGTTTTCACAGCTTGGAGCTTGGCTACTATAGCAGCTTGCTTTTTCTTTTGTTTAAGCTTCTTAGAATCTAAAGCATCTTGCTTTTTTTCTTGTTTAATTCTCTTCTTTTCTTCCTTCTTAGCTTCTGCATACTGAGGGTGTCCAGCCACCACGCAGATTTTTTTCCCATTCCTGTAGATCTTAGCAATTCTTCTCTTTAGTACATAGTAAGTTGGATCCTTGAAGAATGCAATGGACCTTGCCAACAGCTTCTTTTCATCTGGCCTTGGTGTCTCAAACATAAGATCCAAGGGGTTCTTGTCAGATGACTTTGGATAATTTCTTTTGGGCTTCAAAACCAAGTTGGCTTTGGGAGATTTTATACATGAAGGTTGGCCCTTTTCCATATTACCCAGACTCATTTCATTCACTGAGATTTGCTTGACTTGATAGATGTGATGAAATATCTTGTCTGGTTTCTCTATTTGACCAAATTTCTGCTCAATCTTTTTGTCAAATTTCTCCCACTCTTCATTCAGTTCAACTTCCTTGAGATTGATCAAATCTATACTGTCCATCACTGGTGGCTTAGTGAAGGTGATTTCTGGAATAATTACCTTGCTGACATTTATCTTTAGCACTGCCTCCCCTTCACTTGTAGCACCTTGACTAACTGAGGTAATTGAGCCTTTCTCCCTCTTTTTGTTAGCATCAAGTTGAGAAGTTTTAGGTTTGGTATGTGCAACCACCAGTTGTTGAAGAAGCATAGTTTTATGAGCTTGATTGGGTCTGATTTTAGTGAGCTCACTCTCTAGGTTAATCACCCTTCTGTTAATAGCCTTAATTTTGAGTTTGTTTCAGACTCCTTCCTGATTCTTTGATGTAGATCTCTCATTGTAGCTTCAGGAAGCTTAGATTCCAGTCTGTCAGATACATCCCTCTTGATATCAGCTATGGAGGCTTTGATTGCATCTACTTCTTGAGTCTGTTTGAGATTTGATATTTGATGTAATTGAAGGGAGTTGAGATGAGCTTGTAGCAGACTTTTGGTGTTGGCATCTGTGGAGGCTTGAAAAGCTGTATTGGTCTGTTTGATGAGAGAGATCAGGGTTGACTTGAAATGATGCTCACTGCATTCTTTGCTAAACATCCATGATGGAGTGTTTGTATTCCTGCTTGAAACAGCTTCTCCCCCTAAATCTATGGGCTCCTCCTCTTCATCATCTCCACCACTGTCTCCAAATTCACCACAGAGAGAATCAGAATCTACACTAGTTGTAGTAGGCAAGGCATTGACTACATCATTGGCCCTTTGCATAGAAGTATTTGTGTGCACCATATTCAAAGTTCTCTCAACTACCTCATTGCCCTGTTCAGCTAGAATTTGATAAGCTGGAATAGGATGAGTAAATGCCTCAGCATCAAAAGAAACAGAATCTAAGACAGCTTGATAATCTTGCTGAAATAGCTGTTTCTTGTCAGCTTTATTGACATCTATTAACTTACTAACAATAGGCTCTTCCCAAACTTCAGTACCTGCATTTCTCTCATGTTCTCTATATTCTTGCATCAAGGGCGCCCCTTGGCTCACCACCCTCACACCCTCACCTTCACCTACTAAGGTGGAACTCTTCTCACTCACTTTTTCCAGGCTGGAAGAAATAGCCTGCATAATTTCTCTCTTTTCCTCTCCTTTTGCCTGAGAGAATCTCTCACTCTGTTCACTCCCTTCCCTCAATCCTAGGAGTGATTGTACAACTACTAGCTCATCTACACTTGTAACAATTGTTGAAAATTCAGAAGTACCAACGGATGAGGAACATCTATCGGGGTAGTAGTTAGGATAGCCTACGGATGACTGCTATTAGGCACATCCGTCGGGATACAATCACTAGCCGATGGATGAACAATATCTAGTGGAATAGAGGAAATGATAGAGTTTGTAGTAGAAACTATTATGGACTTTATGCAGATTGATGATGATTTAGGCACAGAAGTCTCAATAGTTCCTGAAAGAATTGTCAAGTGAGCCAACAGATCATCTAGAAGCTGATGCTCCCTTGCACTGAATTTTGGCTTCTCCAACAGAGTCAAAGAAGGATAATCAGAAATTGATGTGTGAATCATATCCACATCCAGAGAATTGGTGGGAGAGTTTTGTGTATCTAGTGTGTGTGAGATGTTTATAGTTAGAGATTTTGGCTGTGACTCCACATTTATAGGAGCCACATCAAGAGAAGGTGTAGTGACTGAGTGTTTAGCTGCAGTTTGCACTGTGTGTGATCCCTGTGCATCCCCAAGTTTTCTAGACTTCTTCTTTCTTTTATAAGTATGGGGTGAGTCTGTGTCCCTAACCCTTTTGGCCTGTGCTCCTGGTTGGGATCTTGTTTCAATAGTAGCATCCTTTTGAGAGGATAAAACTAGAGATGTGCTAATTTCCTTATTAAGCACCACAGTTTATTGGAAAACTATGGTATGGCTAGGTTTGGGTATACTCACCTTACCATCCTTATTCTTAGGGTTTCTTTGATGTTCACCCTGTCCATCACCAATCTCACCCACCTTCACACTCCCCTCTTTGTTTTTGGTAGATTTTGAAACTGACATCTTTTGAGAGACACCAGAGTGTTGTTTCTTAGATTTGGATTTTGAAGTTTTGGATTTTCTGGCTTGGGTAGGTATCTGTTGGGTCATTGACACAGATGCCATAGCCACAATCAATGGAAAAGAAACTTGAGAGGTAGAAGGAGTAGGGATAGAAGTATTTACCTCACTTACCTGAGGGCCCTCCATGATAGGCAAATAAACAAGGGGCACCTCTTTGTGGTGATCAGCTCTGTTTAAATCTGCAATTATTCTTGTTTCTTGAACCCAACAATCTAATTTGTTGGTTGGGTTCTCAATCACAAGATCCTCACAAATATGGTTAGCAATAATCATAAAGAATCTAGCATAATAAACATGCCTAGATCTCTTTTTAATCTCCCCTAACTTGTAGCCTAACTCAAAGATGATAACATCACTAAAAGTATAGTAATTATCAGTAAGTAGCATGTAGAGCATGTTAAGCATAGCAGTATTGATAGAATCAAAGTTACTTATTTTACCAGAAAACACCTTGTTAACTACATCACACAGAAAGATCCACTCTTTCCTAAGACCTAGCCTCGTAATTTCACTTAATTTAGTGGTAGGAAGTGCATAGCCAATAGAATTAAGCAAGTTAACTAAATCAGCATCTGTACATGGTTTAGTAGTAGTGTTTTCAGGAATTTTAAAGCATGCTTGGATAATATCACTGTTAATATAAAATTCCTTACCTTTAATGGAGAGAGTTATAGTTTTTCAGTTGCTTGATACACAGCAGTGGTCCACATCTCCTTCACAATTTCACAGTTGATTGTGGGTGATTCCAGCATGGCATAGTTGAGCTTACATCCCTTCACAAAATCCATCATTTTGTGATAATCTTCAGAAGCTGGAATCTCTTTGTTCACCAGACCCACGAAGTTGTTGTTCTCATAAATGAATCCTGACTGAAACATGATTTTGACTACTGGTGCCATTATTAAATAAGGAAAGTTGCAGAAAGAAAGAGGGTTTTTCTTTGAGGAAGAAGAGAGCAGTTAATTGCAATAGAGAAAGATAAAAGCTAAAATAAACTTGAAGGTAGACTTTTATAAATTCTCAGATAAAGTGGGATAAAAATTAAAGACCCAATGAATATTTCCCAAAATAGCCGTTTAAAAGTAAAATAAATTGTCAAAATTCTGTTAATTATCCGTCGTGATATACTTATAGACTATAAGTAAATCCGATGGATAATGTTCAGAATTTTAACGGCTAAGATGTAGACAATTCGACGGATGAGAATAAAGCTGTAATATCCGGGATATTTCGTGTAATTATTTTGCTAATAAATAATTATTATATGTGTTCAGTATCTATTCTGTAAATTATTTGTTAAGTGTTAAATATGTTTGGATGTTTTAAAAATAATATTAATTGAGTATTTTAATTTTTATATGTCCAAACTAAAATATAGATAATTGTCATATCTTCCTAATTATTTTTATGTTGATTTATGATTTTATAGGAAATATATGGATTTTATCAAATCTTTTTCCGAGTATTTAAAAACTATTTTATACAAAGGGGAACCAACCTACGTCATCCGTTTTTACGTTTTTATAACCCGAAACTCTTCCGAGAACTCCTTCCTAACCTAATTGCAATATTCTGAGCATTTTCCATGTTTCGACTTTTTCGATCCGGCGTACGGTTTGTCCTGCGCGGGTCCCGGCGTAACATTTTTGATACATTATTCATTTCGGTAAATCAATAAAACTCGTATTTTCGATAAACGGGATCTTTTTATTAAACTATCACAATTATCACCTCGTAATATGTGTAACCAGGCGCTGAGACCAAGACCGCAGTACAAATTGTACCGATTTAGATATTTATCCCGAAAACCGATACCGTTTGGATCAGTTTTTATAAATAAATGTACCATTTTGTATCTGGAATGATGCAACGGGATTTTAATTTTCCGTAAATATAAATAGCCTTTACCGTATTTTATTCTGTATCAAAAATCATTTGCAGTCAGTAGTTATATAATTTTCCAGAGAAAATACTTATATTCATATAATCTTTTGAAAATCAAACCAACTTTTGAAGGTGTTATTGATCTTTGTTTGGAAAGCTCGAGTAACCAAATTGAAGGTCTTAAAGATCTCTACCAGAATCTGTGATCCATACACCTGCAGAATCAAAGGTTTATTTTTTGGAAATTTATTTATTTTCGAATTATTTTTATTAAAAATATGAATTTTTGTTTGGATGATTGTTTGAATGATTTGATGATTGCATGTTGTAGAGCTTGTTTTCCTAATGATTTTCATATGTCATATGACTGATTTGGAGTTCAATAACATGTTCAAAATTGAGTTTAATCTTCGAATTTTAAAATTAGGGTTTATAACCCGTATGAATGTTTTTGATTGAAATTTGGGGCTTTTTGATTTAGGGGTTATTAGTTGTTGTGTTATAGTGGGTTGTGTTCCTTATGAAATTTGCAATCGATTGGTATATAGCTCGTTAACAGAGGATGTTTGAATCGAAGGGAGTTGTGTTTTGAAGTTTTCGTCGATTCGCCGGAAACCGGCGATGTTCTTGGCCATTTTCCGGCCAGGACAGGGATTATTGATGTGATTTGATTGTATGGTTGCGTTCCTGGTTATCTGTAGATTATATCTGGAGCAGATGGTGGGGTGATGATGCCGGAATCGTGTTCTTCGGCCACCCCTGTATTTTCCGGCGACTAGACTGCAAAATTGCAGTTTAGTCCCTGTACTTTTGTAGGTGATGAAATTTAGTCCCCCAAGGTTTCCAGAATTTGCAAAAATAGGATTCCTGTTTTAAAATTATTTAAAAATCATATTTTCTATTTATTTTAAATATAAAAATCCGTTTTCAATTTCTAAAAATTCCAAAAATTATTTTTAATTTAAAAATAAATCTGAATTAATTAGTTAATTAATTTCAGTTAGTATTTAATTGATTAATTGGTCAATTAATTCGAAAATTAATTGATTAATTGATTTAATTAATTATTAATTGATTATAATTAATTATTTAATTAGATTTAATTATTTAAAAATTCCAAAAAATAGTTTCGTGCTTTAAAATATTATTTTAAATTATTTTCAAGGCTCGATAATTATTATAAAATTGTTTTGTAGCCAGATTTGGCCAGCTGAACCTTGTTTATTACTCCGAAATTGATCCAACAACCCGTTTTAATTCCGAAAAATGTTTTAAAAATCATTTTAAATACCCGAAAGCCCGTTTATGACCCGAGACTCCATTATAAATGATATGTCATTGAATGTTTAACGTGTTATGTGTTATATGTGACTTGTTGGTTGACTGTCGGTATATATATTCGATGTTTACTTGTTTATAGTATAACTTTCAATCCGTTAATCGAATTTGGGTGAAACGAATGGTAGATAGAAGTATATGTCGAATATAATCATATGAGTTGAATATTGATAGATGCTTATAATATGTGAGCAGAAGAGGCAAGGCGTAGGAAAGGGAAACAGATAGTCGAGGAGTAGACGGTTGTGATTGAAAGTTAGAGAAGTATAGCAAGCTAATACCAGGCAAGTGCTCTGAACTTTCTCGAGATATATTGTAGTGGATTGATAGTCCTGTTTTATATTGCAAGTGCTTTGAAGCACTGAACCCAAAACCCTGATTCCAGTTATTGATCTTGAGCCGTAAACCTTATTCTTTCTAAACCGTTGATTGTTGTACACCCAAATACGAACCACGGATATACGATACTACTCCACAAATACATACAAACTAAATACCAAACACTGAACCAAATTACTTATATACTCAAACCATTGTACCTTATGATTTGAAAGACCAATTCATGGTAATCCTGAAACATTGATTCCTTTGTTATCCAATTCTTTCATTACCTAACATCCAAGCTTTGAAAATGCCATATTGATCTTTACGAAGATTAAAACCATTTCATTATTGAACGTCCATTGTTGTTAATGATTCTGTTTATTGCTTATTACTATTTATTCTATTATTATGTTAGAATTGGATTATTTTTATAAAATTGTGGACCAGATTCGTGGTCAGACCATATAATGGTCAAGTTAGGCCAATGTGTGCCTTGGATCCAGTAGTTAGAGCAGTGTTGTGTGCTTTGCTCGGGGTTAGTGCGTGACTGATCAGCAGCCTAACCTTGGTTTTTAAAATGAAAATATAATATCCAATTCTAAATCATAATTCATTATTCACTCGATATCATAACCCTTTCCATTTGATGATCATTATTCTCAGTTTTGTCATCGTGACTTGCTGAGCTACTTAGCTCATTGTGCGATATTGTTTATGTTCTTTTCCTGTTAAGAAGGAACCAGTTGGTAACGAGGATCCCTAGTCCAGCGCGAGAGCTAGGGGTTCAGGTTGATCAAGTTAAGATAGTAGGCACATTTTGGAGTAATTTAAGTTTGTAAAAGTTTGTAATAATGTTTAATACTCAGTTCTGAGTTTGGATAGGTGAGATTTGAACGTTTATAATATAAGTAGGTTTGTTTGGCTTGTGTGCATACTTTAACCTGTTACGGTCCGTGGTAGCTGGTAAGTAGGGTCACTGCATATTATTATTATCTTTATTATTTTTATAAGCAGGTTATATATAAGGTATGTGTGTGTGGACTCCAAACTTCTGACCCGGGTTTGGAGGGTGCCACAAAAGCACTTATCCGTCAGGTTTAAAATAATCAAGAAAAGTAATTGATTTTTACCAAGCTATTTTATTTCGATGGATGATTAAACTTGATGGATAATGAACATCCGTGGATATGTAGATTTTGACTTAGCTAAATTTTCATCCAAAAGAGAAAAATCAATTAAGTTTATGGCTGTATTTCAACTTGCAAAATTATCAAAAATGGTTTAAGAATAATTAAGCATACCTAACTCACTTACCAACCTAGTGAAGGTGGATTCATCATGTAGCTTGGTAAAGATATCTACAAGTTGCTTCTCACTTGGAACAAAATAAAGTTCCACAGTACCATTCATTACACGTTCTCTAATGAAGTGGTAATTGATGTCTATATGCTTTGTTCTTGAATGTTGTACTGGATTTTCAGTAATGGCAATTGCACTTGTGTTATCACAGAAAATATGAATTTTGTCCACTTACAGACCATTGTCCAATAACTGGTTTTTCATCCATAGAATTTGTGCACAACAACTTCCAGCATATTAAGCTTCAGCTGTAGAAGTAGAAACTGAATTTTGCTTTTTACTGAACTAGGATACTAGCTTGTTTCCTAGAAATTGACAGGTTCCTGTTGTACCTTTTCAATAAATTTTACAACCTGCATAATCTACATCTGAATAACCAGTTAGATCAAAACAAGAATCTCTAGGGTACCAAATGCCAAGTTTTGGTGTACCCTTGAGATATCTGAAAATTCTCTTAATAGCTAATAAATGAGATTCTCTAGGATCAACCTGAAATCTAGCACAAAGACAAGTAGCAAATATTATATCTATCCTACTACCTTTTAAGTACAAAAGTGAGCCAACCATACCTCTATAGCTTGAAATATCCACAGACTTTTCAGTAGTGTTGAATTCAAGTTTAGTTGCAGTGGCCATGAGAGTTTTTGCAGTTTTGCAATCCATTAGATTAAACTTCTTTAAAAGATCATAAATATATTTGGTTTGACTAATGAATATTCCATCACTAACTGGCTTAACTTGTAAACCAAGAAAGTAAGTTAGTTCTCCCATCATGCTCATTTCAGACTTAATTTGCATCAATTTGGCAAACTTTTTGCAAAGTTTTACATCTGTAGAGCCAAATATAATATCATCTACATAAATTTGAACAAGTATACTTGAGACATTAACATTTCTAAAAAATGAAGTTTTGTCAACAGTACCTCTTGTGAAGTGATTTTCTAAGAGAAACTTTGACAAAGTATCATACCAGGCTCTAGGTGCTTTCTTCAATTCATAAAGTGCTTTCAAAATATAGTAGACATATTCTGGAAAATTTGGATCTTCAAAACCAGGAGGCTAACTGACATAGACTTCCTCCTCCAAATCTCCATTCAGAAAGGCACTTTTGAAATCCATTTGATAGACTTTGAAATTGGCATGAGCTGCATTGGCTAAGAAAATTTTGATGACTTCAAGTCTTGCAACATGAGAAAAAGTTTCATCAAAATATATTCCTTTTTGTTGAAAATAGCCCTTAGCAACCAATCTAGCTTTGTTCCTACAACTATACCATTTTCATCCATCTTGTTTCCGAATACCCACTTGGTGTCAATAGTATTCTTTCGTTTAGGCTTGGGTACCAACTTCTATACTTTATTCCTCTCAAATTGCTTTAGCTCCTCTTGCATAGTTAAAACCCAATCAGGATCCAACAAAGATTCTTCTATCTTTTTAGGCTCTTCCCGAGATAGAAACCTGCTATATAGACATTCCTCTTGAGTTTCTTTCCTTTTTTGCACTCTTGAGGACACATCACCAATGATCAGTTCAAATGGGTGATCTCTAGTCCATTTTTTCAGTTGAGGTAGATTAGCTCTAGATGAAGAGACGTCATTATTGTCTTGATGTGTGACTGAGTTTTGTTTAGAAGAAGCTCCCCTGAGTTTGTGGATCTTTGATTTGAAGAAGGAGTTCTTTTTGTAAGTGATCTATTTTAACTCTCAGCTTCTCTGATTGTTCCGACGGATGATGCACTTTGTGTCCTGACAGATGAAGCTGATTGTATTCCGACGGATGATGCATTTTGTACCTCGACTGATGATGAATTTTGTGCATCATTGGAGATAGACTTTTCTGCATTATCCTTAGCCACTATTTCTTGATCACTATCATCATCACTGTCATCACAGATTATCTCAACATTGTCAAATTTGAGACTATCATGGAAACCTTCATGTTTTAGTCCTTCAATCTTCTTATCTTCAAACACAATATGTACAGATTCCATAACAATGTTTGTTCTTAGATTGTAGACTTTATATGCGTTTCCAACAGCATATCCAACAAAAATTCCTTCATCTGCTTTAGCATCAAACTTTCCATGTTGTTCAGTTTGATTGCTTAGAATGTAGCATTTGTATCCAAACACATGAAGAATATTTAGAGTTAGCTTCCTATTCTTGAACAATTGGTAGGGCGTCATACATTTTGCTAGATTGACCAAAGAAATATTCTGAGTGTAGCATGCTGTATTCACAGCTTTAGCATAAAAATATGTTGGTAACTTTGATTCTTCTAGCATTATCCTTGCAGCTTCAATAAGAGATCTATTTTTCCTTTCCATCACTCCATTTTGTTGTGGAGTTCTAGCTGCAAAAAACTCATGCATAATCCCATTCTCTTCACAAAAGAATCTCATCACAGAATTCTTGAACTCGGTTTCATTGTCACTCCTGATTCTTCTTAATTTTAAATCAGGATGATTGTTGACTTACCTTATGTGATTGATAATGATTTCACTAGCTTCATTTTTGGATTTTAGAAAATATGCCTAAGAAAAATTTGAGAAATCATCTACAATTACTAGACAATATCTTTTCCTTGAGATGGACAACATATTGACTAATCCAAATAAATCCATGTGCAATAGTTACAAAGGTTCTTCAATTATTGAATCAAGCTTCTTTTTGAATGATGCTTTAATCTGCTTTCCTTTCTGGCAGACATCACATAATCCATCCTTTGAAAATTCCACTTGAGGAATACCTCTAACCAATTCTTTCTTGACTAGCTCATTCATGGTCTTGAAGTTTAGATGGGACAGCTTCTTGTGCCATAGCCAACTTTCTTCTTGACTTGCTTTACTGAGAAGACAAGTTACAAATTCTGTAATTATTGAGTTGAAGTCAGCTAGATACATATTTCCTTTTCTCACTCCAGTGAGAAGCACTTTGTTGATCTTCTTGTCAGTCACAACACAGGCTTCTGCATTAAAAGTAACTGATTTGCCCCTATCACAAAGCTGGATGATACTCAACAGATTGTGCTTGAGACAATCCACTAGGGCAACTTCCTCAATGATGACATCATCCTTTGAAATCAAACCATATCCCACAGTATAACCCTTGCTGTCATCTCCAAAAGTAATACTTGGACCAGCTCTTTCTCTAAAACCAGTGAGCAGGGTAGAATCTCCAGTCATGTTCCTTGAGCAACCACTATCCAGATACAAAAGATTCTTTCTATTTCCCTACACACATCAAAATTAAATCAAGTTAATTTCTTAGTTTTGACCTCATTTGACTTGGGTATTTCAGATTCATCCTTTGTCATTTGAGTTGGACCTTTGAAACCATTTACTGAAGCAGAATTGTCATGCACATTTTGATTAACATGAAAAACATGCTATGTGCAAACATGTTTTTCCAGTAAGGCATGCTAAATGACATTTGAGACATACTAAATGCAGTATAATAAGGATTATGTGCAATTGGCATATTAGCATACTGTGCATTTAAATTATGTGTAGGCATAACATTTACATGCGTTGTAGGAATGCTAGGAAATAAAGATGGTGCAGACATGGGAGCAGGTATAGCAAGTTTAGAATTAACAGACAAATGATTAACACTACCACACTTAACACAGATCTTTCTTGGTGCATATTTATCAGGTGTGTAGTTGTTATGTTTGTTAATCCCTACCTTCCCATTTCTATTGTTTTTTCCTTTTTGACTCTGCTTTCACTTTAATTTTCCAACCTGTCATTCAATTGCTTGATAGACAGATTACCTACATTTACTCTTTTGTTCTTTTTAAATTGACTTGTTTCTCCTGGAACAAAGTTCTTAGAAACTGATCCATATTTTCCATTTAACTTGGCTAGCTTAGCTTTGCTAACCGGTTCACTTGCACTCAACGGATGTGGCTCATTGTCTTTTGACGAATAATCTTTTTTATTATTCGATGGATAATTTTCATCATCCGTCGAATCCACATCCATTGAAAGTCCTTCAACCAGATTAGAATCAAGCTTCTCCTTGTTCTTTTTCCAGGCTGCATCACAGAAATATTCTATACCTTGAAATTTAGTAATTTGAGCATGGATATCTCTAGATGATTTCCATGCCTTAATTACTTCATGTTCTCATTCAAGTTGCTTTCTTAAAATCTTCTCTTTCTTTAAGGATTTAGTTAGTTCATCCTTAGCAATCTTGCATTCTATTTTCAATTTTTCAAACTCAACAAATTGAGTTTCTAGCACATTGTTTCTTTCACTTAAAAATACATTGTTCTCTTTAATTTTGTTATTTTCTTTAGTGAGAGACTTGAGAGTAACACGAAGGTGATATAACTCAGTAGACATGTCATTTATGGCATCACTACACTCAGCTTTAGATAAATGAGCTAGGTTGGTAGTGATTACCTGATTGCTTGATGAACTTGTCTCTGTGTCATCTGATTTGGCCAGAAGTGCTAGATTAAAATAGTTTATATCTTCATCCTCTTCCAATCCATCAAGCCCAGTCATTTTCTTGTATAATGAAAGCCCTTTCCTTTTTCTTGAGTAACTCAAAGTATTTCTGCTTATAATCAACAGCCTCAAACTTCTTTTTACCAGAATCAGGCTTTCTACACTCACTAGCAAAATGACCTGCCAAGCCATACTTGAAAATTTTTAATTTAGACTTATAAACCATGTTTCTGTTTGACTTGGCTGCTCCAAAATTCTTCTTGAATTTGAACTTGGCAAATCTCCTGGATAGAAAAGCAAGATGCTCATATATGTCATCCATGTCATCTTGACTAAGCTAGTCTTCATATTCAGCTACCAGTCCCTTTCCTTTGCCTTCACAAACTCTTAAGTTTGGTGCAGATTCAGTAGCTTCAACCTTTATCTCCTTCTCCTTTTCTTGCTCAGCAACTAATGCAATGGACCCTCCCTTCTTTCTTCCTTTCTCCATCTTCCCATCTTGCTCTATTTCAAGCTCATAGGTTTTCAGGATACCATATAGTCTATCCAAGGTGAACTCTTTTTAATCTTGAGAATTTATCAATGAGACTATCATAGGCTGCCATTCCTTTGGTAGAGATCTATGAAATTTGAGGTTTGAGTCTTTTCTTTGATAGACCCTTCCATGCAGTTTTAGAGCATTCAGTAGTTTTTGGAATCTACCGAAAATGTCAGTGAGTGACTCACCTTCTTCACTATGGAAATGCTCATATTGCTGAATCAAGAGTTGCATCTGGTTCTCCCTTACTTGCTCAGTTCCATCACATATAAATTTAATTATATCCCAGACATCCTTAGCAGTCTTGAAGTTTATGATGTTGTCAAACATGTCACTATCAGCACCATTAAACAGAAAGTTTAGGGCCTTTTTATCCTTTTGAACTTGTTCTTTATCGGGATCTAACCATTCTGCTTATGGCTTTGGGACTAATGCTTCATTTCCTATAACAGCTCTTATAGGGACATGTGAACCTTTCTCAATAGAGTCCACATATGCTTCATTTTGAGATATGAGACGCAGGTGCATCTTCACATTCCAATGGTGATAGTTATCTTTGTCCAGAAATAGAATCTTTACTCCAACATCTTTTTTGTTCATCTTGTTGATTGTGGTGAACTTTACACTCTTTGTACTTCAAGAGCTTGCTCTGATACCATTTTTTATTCCCAAAAAATGTAACAAGAATTACAGAAGGGGGGTTGATTGTGATTCTAATTTCTTTTTTTAATTTTAAAACTGTTCTTACTTAATAATATAACTGTGCATATTTTTTTATGTTACGGAATGATAAAGTTATGAAAATCAAACACAAGGAAACAAAACACAAGGCTTTAAAACTTTCTGGTGGATTTGAACTTATCCACCATATATATATATATATATTAAGATGAGAACTTTGTGATTCCTGAATAGCACACAGCTGCTTACAAGTGAACTTGCAGAATTACAAAGAGATGCTTAACATATACAGCCTTTTATGTCTCTCTGAAAATAATGGTTGCTTCTTTAGTTGTTTTTTCTACTTGCTACACTTGGTTTATATACTACCAAGTAACATGATAAAAAGACAAACAAGTAAAAAAAAAATTATTTCTAGTCTAATTTCATGCTGCTTCATTACACTATCCAGCATCTTTGAATATCTTCATAATTGCATGGAAATAGTAATGCTTCTTTGTTCATTAAATCCTGCAATTAGGCTGCCACATTCCATTTACAAATACCCGATGCATGTGATTGTGTTGTCAGTGTCAACTGCTCTTTTAAATATGATCATCCGTCGGGACTATGTTGGTCATCCGTCGGATTCCTTGTTGATTATCTATCGGGAGCCTTTGTAGATCATCCTTTGGGAGCCTTTCTGCCACTTGAGTCTATTTCACTTATACAGAATTACAAGATATCTTATATTCACAATTAGCCACCCTATTCAGCATATCAATCTAGTAGTCAACATGACTTAAAAAATCCTACAGATTCTACTAAACTAAATACATTGTTTTTTGCAGACATGTGCTACAAGACTTATTATTACATAAGCTACACTCTCGATGGATGTTCAGTAGTCATCCGTCGGGACTATAAAGTTCATCCGTCAGGACTCTTATAGAACATCCTTCGAGAGCTACAAAAATACTGAGTTAAATCTACTAATGTATTTTGTTTAACTTATCATCAAGTTCACAACATATTTCTAACACGGACCACCTCGACTTCAATTTTCCAGGAAAAAGATGGAGACAAGATTTGAACAAAAGAACTTGTTGCCCCGGCACAGATTTAAGCACCAGACCCCTATCATGCCACCTCTTGACTTTCTCCTTATACATTTTGTTGTTTTCATACCCTTGAAGCCGAAATTCGTTGAGTTCATTCAATTGAAGCATTTTTTGTTAACAGCTACATCCAGATCAAGGTTTAACTTCTTCAAAGCCCAATATGCTTTATGCTCGAGCTCCACAGGCAAATGACAACCCTTACCATACACTAACTGAAATGGAAACATACCTAACGGAGTCTTGTATGCTGTTCTATATGCCCAAACAGCTTCATCAAGCTTCAAAGACCAATCCTTCCTTGATAGACACACAACTTTCTCTAGAATACGCTTGATCTCTCTGTTAGACACCTCAACTTGACCATTAGTCTGAGGTTGGTAGGTTGTAATAATGCGATGATTTACATTATACCTTTACATCATAGCAGTGAACTTGTGATTGCAGAAATACGATCCCTCGTCACTGATTATGACTCTGGGAGTCTCAAAGCGTGTGAATATCTGCTTATGAAGAAAATTAAGCACTACCTTTGCATCATTTATCGGCAAAGCCTTGACTTCAACCTATTTCGACATATAATCAACTGCCAACAAGATATAATGATTATTGCAAGATGAGATAAACGGCCCCATGAAGTCGATTCCCCAAACGTCGAAGACCTCAACCTCGAGAAGCATATTAAGAGGCATCTCATCCCTCTTGGACATATTACCCACACGCTGGCATCGATCATACTTTAAAACAAACTGATGCGCATCCTTAAACAATGTAGGCCAGAAGAATCCCACTTGAAGGACATGAGCTGCTGTCTTCTTTCCACCATAGTGGCCTCCATAAACACTTGAATGACATTCTCGCAAGATCCCCCCCCCCCGTTTCGTTGTACGGAATACATCTCCTGATGATTTGGTCAGCTTTTGGCCTAAACAGATATGGTTCATCCCACATGTACCACTTCACCTCATGAAGAAACTTCTTCCCTTGAATATAAGATAAATTTGGTGGCATGATATTTCTCATAAGGTAGTTCATAATGTCGATAAAACACGGTTCTTCTTCTTGTACCCCAAACAACTGCTCATCGGGAAAAGACTCATTTATCAATATCTTATCCTATGAAGTTGTACTTGGGTCTTCCAAACGCGAGAGATGATCAGCGACTTCATTCTCAGTACCTTTTATGTCCTTTATCTCTAATTCAAATTCCTGAAGCAAAAGAACCCATCTAATCAATCTAGGCTTCGAGTCCTTCTTTGAGACGAGATATCGAATTGCAGCGTGATCAGTGAAAAATGTCACCTTCTTCCCAAGCAAATAAGATTGAAACTTCTCAAAACCGTAGAAAATGGCCAAAAGTTCTTTCTCAGTAGTAGTATAATTCAGTTGAGCACCATTGAGGGTCTTACTAGCATAATACACCACATGAAATATGTTATTCTTTCTCTGCCCAAGAACTGCTCCAACTGCATAGTCACTTGCATCGCACATCATCTCAAAAGGTTCATTCCAATCAGGTGCAGCTATGACAGATGCCGTGATCAAACTCTTTTTCAAGAACTCAAAATCAGCTAGGCACTCATCATCAAACTTGAACGGGACATCCTTCTTTAGAAGATTGCACAAGGGTTTAGAGATTTTAGAGAAGTCCTTGATGAACCGCCTATAGAAACCCACATGACCAAGGAAGCTGCAAACTCCCTTAACAGAAATTGGTGGAGGAAGATTTTCAATGACCCTCACCTTGGCTTTGTCCACCTCAAGACCCTTACTAGAGACCTTGTTCCCCAGAATAATTCCTTGTCGCACCATAAAGTGACATTTCTCCTAGTTGAGAACTAGATTGGTCTTAACACACCTTTTAAGAACTGCGCCAAGATTCTGCAAACACTCATCAAAAGAATCACCAAACACAGAGAAATCATCCATAAACACCTCCACATTCTGACCAATCATGTCAGAGAACATAGCCATCATGCATCTCTGAAATGTGGCAGGTGCTCCACACAAACCAAAAGAAACTCTTATGAAGGAGAAAGTACCAAATGGACAAGTGAAAGTAGTCTTTTCCTGATCTTCTGGAGAAATGCAAATCTGATCATGGCCCGAATAGCCATCCAGAAGACAGTAGTACTCGTGCCCAGCCAATCTGTCAAGCATCTGATCAATAAAAGACAGAGGGACGTGATCCTTTCTTATGGTCTTGTTCAGCTTTCTGTAGTCCATGCAAACTCTCCACCCATGACTGTTCGAGTAGGAATGAGCTCATTCTTCTCATTAGAAACAACGGTGATACCTCCTTTTTTGGCACACACTGAACTGGACTCACGCAAGAACTGTTAGAAAAGGGATAGATGATCCCTGCATCTAGCCATTTGAGAATTTCCTTCTTGAAAACTTCTTTCATGATCGGATTAAGCCTTCTCTGTTGCTCAATAGTAGGCTTGCTACCTTCCTCTAGTAGAATTTTATGCATGCAATAAGAAGGGCTAATTCCCTTAATATATGTTGTAGTCCATCCAATTGCTGATTTGAACTCTCTCAGAATTCTTAAGAGCTTCTCCTCATCACTACCTGAAAGGTCAGATGTAATAATAACAGGAAAAGTAGATGCATCACCTAAAAAAGCATACCTTAAGTGTTCAGGAAATAGTTTAAGCTCAAGTGTAGGGGCTTCCTCAATAGAAGGCTTGAGGCACTTTGGAGATTTGTTCAGTTCCTCCATTCCAAGAGATTCAAAAGGCATATCTATCTTCCGCTTCCAGGGAGAAGCATTTAGAAATTGCAACTGCTCATCACCTTCATCATCTTCACTATCCGATTTCCCAAACAAGGCCTTCTCTAAGGCATCAAACCTTAGCAATTGATCAAGTTCTGCAATAACCACAGAATCGACCAACTCCACTTTTAAGCACTCCTCATTTTCAGTGGGGAATTTCATGGCATTGAACACATTGAAAGTCACATCCTGATCCAGCACTCGCATAGTAAGCTCACTCTTCTGCACATCAATCAAGGTTCGGCCAGTAGCCAAGAGTGGTCTTCCCAAGATTATGGAAATCTTCTTATCCTTCTCGAAATCAAGAATGACAAAATCAGAAGGAAATATGAGTTATCAACCTTGACCAAAACATCCTCCACAATGCCTCGTGGGTATGTAATAGAACGATCAGCCAACTGCAAGGTCATATAAGTAGGCTTTGGATCAGGTAAGTCCAACTTCTTGAAGATTGACAAGGACATCAGGTTGATGCTAGCTCCCAAGTCATATAAGCATTTGTCAAATGACACTTTTCCAATGGTGCAAGGAATAGTGAAGCTTCCAGGATCTTTAAGCTTCGGGGGCAACTTCTGTTGCAGCACAACACTGTATTCCTCTATAAGAACAACGGTCTCTAAGTCATCAAGCTTCACTTTTCGAGAAAGAATACCTTTCACAAACTTCCCAAAACTAGGCATTTGTTCAAGAGCTTCAGCGAACGGTATGTTGATATGAAGTTTCTTGAACACCTCCAGAAACTTCTCAAACTGCTTATCCAGCTTTTTCTTCTAGAGCCTCTTAGGAAAAGGAGGTGGAGGATAGATCTGATTCTCCTCTGTATTACCCTCAGGAGGAGTGTGTTCAATAGTAGTCTTCGTTAGTTCCACTTCAGCTTCCTTTTGCACTTCTTCTTCAGCCACAACTTATTCATCCGAAACTTGAGAGCGTTCAGGATTTGTAACCTTCCCAGACCTCAATGTAATTGCCTTTACCTGCTCCTTAGCTTACCTCTTTCCTGGCACTTCAGTGTCACTAGGGAGTGTACCAGGTTGACGATTTAGCAAGGCATTGGCAATTTATCCAATTTGATTTTCCAAGGTCTTCATAGAAACCGCTTGGCTTTTGCACATGAGCCTCAACTCTTCCAATTCAGATTTTTCATTAGACTGTTGCAGCTGGAGTTGTTGCCTTGGTGCGTATTGCATTTGCTAAAAACCAGGAGGGTTGTACTGCTTTGCTGGATACTGCTGATAAGGCTATTGAACCGTATTCTGAGAATTACTCCAACTGAAGTTAGGATGATTGCGGTTGTTAGGATGATAGGTGGTTGGCACAGGTTGTTGCGACCTCTGAAAGTTGCTCACGAACTGAGCTGATTCACTAAAAATAGCACATTGCTCCATCTCATGGGCACCAACACAAAGCTCACAGACACTAGTGATCTGATTAACTCTATAATTAGCCAAAGAATCCACCTTCATCGTCAAAGCCTTAAGCTGAGCAGCTATAGCAGTAGCTGCATCTAACTCCAAAATTCATGCTACCTTGCCCTTAGATAGTCTCTGAGTAGGATTCTGGTATTCATTCGTAGCCATCAGTTTAATCAATTCATAAGCTTCATCATAGCTTTTAGCCCACAAGGCTCCTCCTGATGTTGCATCAAGTATGGGTCTAAAAGTAGCACCCAACCATTGTAGAAGAAGTTAATAATCATCCAGTCAGGCATTCCATGATGAGGGCACTTCCTAAGCATCTCCTTATAGCGATCCCAAGCTTTACATAAAGATTCTCCAGATTGCTGAGCAAATTGAGTAAGTGCATTTCTGATTGTAGCAGTCTTTGCCATAGGAAAGAATTTAGTTAAGAACTTTTGAGAAAGATCCTCCCATTTGGTGATAGACCCTGGTGTTAGAGAATGTAACCAGCACTTAGCTTTATCCCGCAGAGAGAATGGGAAAAGCCTCAACTTAATAGCATCTTCAGAAACTCCATTGAACTTGAAAATGTCACAGATCTCGATGAAATCATGATGTGCATGTTGGGGTCTTCTGCCGGACAACCCCCAAACTGAACTGAGTTATGTATCATCTGAATCGTGCTCGACTTGATCTCATAGGTATTAGCCGAGATGGCTGGTCGAACAATGCTAGACTGAATATCATTAATCTTCAGTTGAGAGTAATCCATCGAAGCCTTCAGATTCGCTTCTGGTTCTCCCATTACAATAAGTGCTTCTTCTTCAACTTTCTCCTCAAAAATAACTTCCTCGAAAACTTCCTTAGCTACTACAACTTCTTCCTCAACTTGATCCAGTGTTCTCTTACGAGACCGAGAACGCGTATGCATACACGCTCGCTAGAGTACCTGAACACGACAAGGAAACAAGTAAAATATCTGAGTCACTGAACTTTAACGAACACTTATGACAAACACGTAAACTAAAATTAACACCGAGTCCCCGGTAGCGGCGCCAAAAACTTGTTAGGACGAAAACAAGCGCTAATATTCACGCAAGTATACGCGATCACAAGTAATATAGAATTATTTCTAGTTCGTTCCCACATAGACCGGTTAAGTTAATTTTAATCAATGTACTTATGCAACAATGGTATGGTTATTATTCAATGCTAAGATAATTAACAAGTTGAGGTTATTTATAACTACGATTAACTAAGATATTATACTAAAGAACATTAACTAAAAGACTTAAAAAGGATTGATTACTATATAACAGAAACATGGGATTCTAACTTCATTAAATACTTCATTCAATAGCCTTTTTGTTCTTAACCTTAGCATGCAATGGTGATGACACTAATCAGATACCACAAAACTGATAAACGTCAACTTTCGTTGTATGAATACCATACTACCAGACATCCACAAAAGAGACAGAAGCTGAATAGACACCAATTATATCGAGACCCTATATGTCTATAGAATTTGACAACATAATGGTTCAATGCTCAAGTTATCTATCATGATTACATAGGGCAAGTAAGATGGTTAAAATTACCTACGAATCATGCATATCAAATACATGAACCTATGCTAGCATGGCAAGTTCTAAACCCCTAAATTTACTTTCGCTTCATTAGAGATTAACACGCTATCTTATAAGTTCGCGACGCTTAAAAGACGAATAAGCACAACCAATACTAGGATATCATACAATCACCACACACTAAGGCGTCGAAACAAATTAACTAAAGAAATCCATAAGTAAATCCGCTAGAATCCCATGATAACGATTGGCCCATAATCAGACTCATCATCAACGTGGGTTCCGATGAAAGTATGGTATATTAAACTTAGTCTTTATACTGAATAAATAATAAAACCAAGTACGAAACAAGAGTATATGTTCACAAGTAAGAAAACTAGCATCCAATGTTACAACTTAAAATAAAGAATCACAAGAATAAACTAGATCATCTTCGCCTTGGTTGAATTGTGCTCTACGGTCTTCTTACGCCTTCTCCTTAAGATTTGGTACATCTTGTTATGAAAAATGATCATAAGTTATGTATATATAGCAGCCCATGCAGATTAGAAGTCTTTCATATCAAAATCAGAGTAGAAACAGGATTCCTGGAAATCGACCTGGTGCGGTCGCGCGCTACTATGGCGCGAGCGCGCTACACATCTGCAATTCTGGCGCGGGTGCGCGCTGCTATAGCGCGGCCGCGCTGACTCTCTGGAAAAAAATCCTAACTTCTGCTTTTCTTGTAGTTTTGAGTTGGTCTTTTCACGAGCAATCTTCTTGACACATTCCTAACACCAAATTAGCATAAAAATAATGCCAATTCTTTTGAGTTCCTGATATAAGCCTGAAATGCAAAAACACTACAAAACACATCAAAAACACAAATAACATGAATACAAAACAATAATTCAAGCTTTTATAGGACATAATAAATGGACATAAATGCCACTTAACAGGATAAAACAAGAGTTTTCTGCTCCTGGAACTCCACAACAAAGCGGAGTTATTGAAAAAAGAATAGAACTCTGATACAAGCTGTAAGAACCATGCTAGAGGAATCAAGATTGCCTACCTACTTCTGGGATGAGGCTGTGCAAACTACTTGCTTTATACAAATTGCAACATTGATAAACAAGCATGGAAAAACACCATTTGAGATGGTGAAGGGAAAGAAGCCAAATTTAAAGTTCTTTCGTATTTTTGGTTGTAAGTGTTTTGTTCTCAAAACTCATTTGGAGCAGCTGACCAAGTTTGATCTGAAAGCCGATGAAGGAATATTTGTGAGTTATCCATTGACTATAAAAGCCTTCAGAGTTTACAATCTGAGAACAAGAACAATTATGGAATCTATACATGTCTCTTTTGATGACAAGAAGATAACTGGTCTAGAAGATGCAAATGACCATGACGAATTGAGATTTGAAAATGAAGTACCTTATGCTGAACTTTTAAATCCTGACTCTGATATAGTAAGTTCTGATATCACTCAAAGCTCTGAGATTCCACAATACAGTGGAAATTTTTCTGACACTGAAGCATATGTTGAGGGGGAGCAATGTAACTCAAATCCAGAGACTACAACAAGTGATTCATCTCAAGAGACATCAGTAGAAAAATCATCGGACTCATCTTCCTTAAATTTTGATGATTCAAATACTGATAATAGTGGGAACACTGATTCAGGGGGATCATCAGGAAACAATAGTGGTACTAATCAAAGAAATAACAGAGAGTTCATAGATGAAGGGGAGGTTCGTTTTCAAGGAGTCAACTTCCATCTACAAGAAAATGGTCTAAGTTACACACACCTGACTTAATCATTGGAAACCCTGATGGTGGTGTAAGAACAAGAAAAACCACTCAGAATGAATGCCTCTACCATTCTTTTCTATCTCAAAATGAACCTAAGAAGGTTGAAGAAGCTCTACAAGATTCTGACTGGGTCACAACAATGGAAGAAGAGCTCAATGAATTTGAAAGGAACAAATTATGGACTCTTGTACCAAGACCAAAGAACAGATCTGTAGTTGGTATAAAGTGGGTGTTTAGAAACAAAACTGACAATGAGGGCATTTTTACAAGGAATAAAGCAATACTGGTTGCAAAGGGTTACTCACAACAAGAAGTCATTGATTATGATGAGACATTTGCTCCAGTCGCAAGGCTAGCGGCAATAAGAATCTTTCTTGCCTATGCTGATCACAAGAAGTTTAAGGTGTTCCAAATGGATGTGAAGAGTGCATTTTTAAATGGAGAACTTGAAGAAGAAGTTTATGTTGAACAGCCTCCAGGGTTTATTGATCCAAGGTATCCAGATCATATCTACTTACTGGATAAAGTACTATATGGACAGAAGTAAGCTCCAAGGGCCTGGTATGAAACACTTGCTCTATTTCTGCTAGAGAGTGGTTTCACAAGAGGTATAATTTATAAAACTCTCTTTTATAAATACTATGGTAAGGACTTGTTATTAGTACAAATATATGTTGATGATATCATTTTTGGATCTTCTAATGATAAACTTTATGAGATATTTGCAAAGCTAATGCAGTCCATATATCAAATGAGTATGATGGGAGAATTGAGTTACTTTCTAGGGTTACAAGTTAAACAGACTGATGAAGGAATCTTCATAAATCAATCCAGATACACCAGGATTCTGCTCAAAAGATTTGGAATACAAGACTGCTCAACTGCATCAACTCTTATAACCACTGCAATCAAGTTAGATTTAAATATTGGTTCTTCAGTAGATATAACTAACTAAAGAGGTATGATTGGCTCACTCCTATATCTGACTGCTAGTAGACCTGATATCATGTATGCTACCTGTATCTGTGCATGGTTCCAAGTTGACCCTAGAGAACCTCATCTATTAGCTGTGAAAAGAATTTTTAAGTATATCAAAGGCACCATGAATCTGGGATTATGGTATCCTAGAGATTCAAACTTTAAGCTAATTGGATATTCAGATGCTGATTTTGCAGGATGCAAAATAGACAGAAAAAGCACTTCTGGAAGCTGCCAATTCCTTGGTGGTAGATTGGTTTCTTGGTACAGCAAGAAATAAAAGTCAATTTCCACATCAAATGTAGAAGCAGAATACATTACTGCAGGAAGCTGTTGTGCTCAGATTCCATGGATGAAGAATTAATTATTGGATTATGGGTTAGACTATTCTTTTATTCCTATATTTTGTGATAATCAAAGTGCTATTGCAATGACAGGAAATCCAGTGCAACATTCAATGACTAAGCATATTAGTATCATATACCATTTCATAAGAGAACATGTGGAAGCTGGTACAGTGGAATTGGTATTTGTTCCAAAAGATCAGCAAGTAGCATATATATTCACCAAGCCTCTCTGTGAAGCTACTTTCACAAGATTGGTGAATGAATTGGGAATTATTTCATGCCAATTCTCAAAATATGATAATTAAGTTTCCTGATATTATTGAAGCATGGTATCTTATTATTTGTCAGTACTTGTTAGATGTTGATTCTTATGCTAAATGTTGATGCCATGATAACATGCAAATTGTGCTAAATGATTTTATGTGATAATTGCATGTTGAACTACTGATTTTACTTATATATTCTATTATTAGATAAACTTGCTTTGACTAATAGTTTATGTTAGTAGTTGATAAGTCCTGATAGTGATAATTAAAATACTGATAATGATTAAAACTTGATTGATTGTTATACTTCATCGATTATTTTTAACTTGTTCGAAATAAATTATTAAGCAGTATTTTTTAATTATACAGTGAGATAATGGAATATCTTTTAATTGCTTAAATGGGTTAGTAACTGATGCAAGTATCTTGTAATACTTAAGTATTTACATTGGGAATGGAAATCTGAAGAGAGAGAATACTTTTTGCTTACCTAGATACGTGTAATCGTGTATTTGCATTATGGTCAATTATTACATGGTTAATCAAAGAGTCTCTTCAGTTTCTAACTTCTTTTCTATAAATACAACCCTCCACTTTCAAAACTTTTTATTTCCTTTTTCATACTCAACTCATCATCTTCTCAATACTCAATTCACAACCTTACTCATCAAAAATGGTTGAACCCCAGTTTCACACACACAACAGTGAATGTTATCTACCGATCTTTAATCCTAGTGATTAAAAGATGTACTTTGATCCATACAGACTTAAGGGCCATATGGGTGGTGAAGTTTACCACCGAACTGAAGTTCCAAATTCATTCTATGATCATCTATCTTGGGATGATCAGTTGGAACTACACTTCTTCACCGGAGAAGTTCTTCTTCAAGAAGAACTTCGTGCTGAACTGGAAGAACATGCTAGTCTAGAAGCTCTTGAGCTTCAAGAGAATATCATCTCTCTTGCAGGAACAATGAGTAGAATTTACCTTCGCAGGGCGATGAAGGCAGAGCGAGCGGCAAAGAGGCAGAAGAAGGCCGAGTAGTTAGATTGTATTAGGATTTTTAGAATTTTATGAAATCTTGTACTTTATTTCTTCATGTTTAATGAAAATCTTTAAGCTTCTTAGCTATCTTATTTTATTACTTATTTACTTTCTTGTGTGTGCTTGAATGCTTCTACATGATATATCCAAATCAGTACTTCATGCTAAACTTCGAATGTTTTTAATAGTGCATGTGAATAAACTAATCTCTGTTTAAGTTCATGTGATCACTTCAGTACAGATTGAGCACACTACATGAGGTAACTGTTGTTAAAGAAGAAATTTATGGAAGACTTAATTCTTAGTCAATAAGGATTATTATCTTTGAGTGTTACATTCTATTCAAAATCTTTGAAACTTTCTTGTTCTCATCAAGAAAGTTGTTCACACTCATTTCTTAACACTAAATATATTAAAATCTTAAATTTCTTCTCACAACCGAAACACTTGAATTTTTTTCACAAATGTTGCCAAAAATCAAGTGACATAATTCTTGAATTGTATTCACCACTCAGAAACAACATTTAGTTGGTTAGAGACTGCTTTCTGAGGTAGATCTTAATGATACTAACAGAGACATAGAGGTTTCATCAGGTTTTACTGAAGTCTCTGTGATAGCTTTCAATAAACATATTCAAGTGTTAGTTCCTTTCAAGAAGAACAAGGTTTGAGATCATGGTACATGACAGTAACCTGATCAAATCCTCTCGAATTCAAATGGAGGTTCTCATTATTGATGAACAATAACCGTCATAACCATAGTATCAAGTGTGAGCTAAATTGTGTACTCACAAGGTATAAATAATGTTATTACTTTATCAACATTTATTCTAAATACTGATCTAGTTCTTTCAGCATTAATTATATTTTTTCATGATATAAATTATGTTGGCATGATTACTCCTAGACCTTATTCAAGGACTACCTCTAGTTGTATGACCACATATCACCTTTCTTTAGCCACCTCTTATTTCTGTAGAATAATCTTTCTGAGCCTTTTTCCATGAGATGTGTGAAAAGATTGAGAGAAAAATAGAATTTAAGAGAGGTAGGATCCTTCGTGGAAAAAGGAGAGGTAGATGGGAGATATGATTTAGTAATCCTTTTGAGGAAGCTCTAACTATTAAAAGTCATGAGATGTGTGGTGTGAGGAGTAGTGAGACTACTTTAAAAGAATAGAGAGATTAAGGTTTATTTGCTATATGTTTTTGCAGGTGCTCAGAGTACTAAAGAAACAGATGCTGAACAGCAGTCTGTTGAACATCAAGAACACTCTGATACACCAAGGGCTATTAATCTCCCTGCAAGTCTAAGTACTGATACTTTCTTGCAGTCCATACATTCTTCAATTCCACCACATAGTACAATCCCTGTTTTTGTTGAAAAATAGTCCACTTACTTTACTTTACCATCACCTGAGGAAATCCCTGTTGTTGCTGAAGATGTAGTATCACAACAGTCCATTTATAAAATTTCATTCATTTCATAATTACCACAACATGTTACAGGAACTGAGGTTCTGGAAGTAAATCTCGAAGCTCCAATTCATTTATCTACAATACTTGAAGATGTGGAGTTAATTGCTGAAGGTGTGGAAGCTTCAGAAGCTACTAGATCACATACTGCACAAATTTCTAATTCTATTCTACATGCTGAAGCTGGTGATAAAGTTCAGCAATTAGTGCAAAATCCAGTTTTTATTGAAGAATCTAATTATGGTGAATAAGCTAATGTTTCTAATGCTATTATAGATCCTGAGGATGATCTTTTCTTCCCTGAAGATATGCTTATGCATGTGAGAAAAAATAAACTAAAAGAGTTAGATGCTACGAAAGAAAAGGATTATTCTAATAATCTCTGGAATGCTCATTGGAAAGATAATACATATCTTATTTCCAGAACATAAGTTGTTGCACATATGGAAACAACAGAACAAAAGATTACAAATCGTGATATGTTGAATCATCTGAAAGCATCAACTTTAGTTGTCATATCCTTTCACGCAGCTCATGAAGCAACTACTACTCAAATCAATCAGATTAAAGAATATTTGATTGCTTCAAAGCTGACTACTCATCAGGAAATTCAAAAACAAATTTCACCAATAGTTGTTAGACAAACTTCAATTGAATCTAGTCAAACTAGATTGGAAGTTAAACAAGATCAAATGTCTGCTCATCCTACAGAAGTACATAATTCAATGGAGCTGATTCTTTCTCTACTGCTTGGTGATGATGCTAAAAAGGGGGAGAATATTATTTAATCTAAATGCAAACAATTATCATTGACAAGTACTGATGATGAAAATTCTGATGGAGGTAATAAGGGGGGACAGAAGGATAGGAAAAGGAGATAATGAAAGAAGAGTTGAAGATTTGACTGTGACTATACAAAAAAAAATCTTCACAAGTGACAACTATTTCTGATGAAGACCAAGGCATTCTTGAGATATAAGCTGGTGATAAAACAAGTCAATTTCTTCAATCTCTAAAAGTTAAAGGAAGAAAGACAACTCTGTTCTACAAGGATCCAAAGATTCAATTATTTGACTCTGAGATGTGTAGAAGAATATTTGCAAAAGAAAATCCAAGAGTTGATCTTGAACAGCTAAGGCAAATGGAGGAAGACTTCAAGAATTTCATGAAGACAGTAAATGCTGATATTTCTATTATTTCTCAAGTACTTTATGAAGATGATCCTTCTAACAGACCAACCAGAGGTGTATTTATAAGGGAAATCAGTCAGGTAGAAGATTTTAGATCACAAGTTACAGTAACTGCTGACACGAAGCTTAAATAAAAAGAGAAGATATGAGAGAAGTCAAAAGTTTTCAAAGTCTAAAGCCAAAGCTGTTGAAAAAAAAGAAGGAAGATTATTGAAGCATTCTAAGCTGAGGAAGTGGAATTAACCTCTGACAATGCTCAAGTTAAAGAAGCAGTTCAGGATGAAGAATCAAGTCTGATATTCACTAAAGCAAGATTGAATATGCATACTTAATTCCTGCATTTAGATAGTTTTGACATCATCAATTGGAACTTGTCTATATTTCCATAATGAACAAATTGGGGGAGATTGTTAGGAGCAACTGATGATATCAAACATAAACTATTAGAAGCATCGACGGATGATGATTACATCGACGGATGATGATGATATCGACGGATGATGATGACATCGACGAATGTTGATAATTGACGGATAATGATATCAACGGATGATGATGTCAACGGATGATGAAATCAGTATTTGTCAGATCAGTTGATCTTTAAGAAGGAAAAGGAAACAGGAACTTAAGGAGGTGAAGGACTTTATCTCAGAAGCAATTGTATAGGTTTCCTTGTTGTTAATAGAATATGATTCCTTATACATTCGTAGTTGTGCTCTATATAAAGTACAGATTAAGTTCATGCTATAAGCATTGCGACATTGTTATATCTTTCGCATAACCTAGCAGCTCTCAAGGATATTTGTTCATCCTTTTGAGAGAGTACGTTTGTAATAAGTTTTTATCAGTTAATATAAAAACTATTAATTTTGTTGAAGCTTTGTCAAATTTATTGTATTAACCCCCCTCTACAGTTGATTAAGGGCCTAACACAAATCAATTGTAAGAGTTATTAGAAAAAAGAGTGATTAGACCTAGTGTGTCCCTATGGGGTACACCAGTGTTATTTGTTAAAAAGAAATATGGAAGCATGAGATTATGTATCGACTATCGGGAGCTCAACAAGCTTACTATCAAGGAAAAAAAATATCCTTTACCACGAATTGATGATTTGTTTGACCAGTTAAAAAGAGCAGAGTACTTTTCTAAGATTGATTTGAGATCTAGATATCCCCAACAGGAGTGAAAAGTTTCTTATGATTGGCAGAATATTATCGAAGATTTGTTCAAGATTTCTCGAAAATTTCAACACCTCTAACGAAGCTTACCAGGAAAAATGAGAAGTTTATATGGAACGAGAAGTGTGAAGAAAGATTTATGAGTAGAAGAAGAAATTGATCACGACACCTGTTTTATCACTTCTAGACGATCAATGAAAGTTCATAATTTATAGTGATGCTTCTTATAAGGGATTAGGTCATGTTTTGATGCAGCACGATAAAGTTATTGCATATGCGTCAAGACAACTGAAACCTCATGAGCCGAAGTATTCTACTCATGCCTTGGAACTGGCAGCAATAGTATTCGCCTTGAAGATTTAGAGACATTGTTTATACGAAGAAAGATGTGAGATTTATACAGACCATAAGAGTTTGAAATATATATTCACACAAAAAAAGAGAACTTAATATGAGACAACGAAGATGGTTGGATTTGATCAAAGATTATGATTGCACGATTAACTATCACCCAAGAAAAGCAAGTGTAGTGGCAGACGCGTTATGCAGAAAGGAGAAATTGAATGTACTGACAGTACCGTAAGAGTTATATAAGGAATTTCAGAAGTTGGAATTGGAGGTCAGAATCTGCAAGCCTAATAAAGCAAGGATGTATAGTATGACCTTAAAGCTAGAGTTGTTAGAGAAAATAAAGAAATGTCAAGAGGAAATAATGGAACAGGATATCAATCGTTTGGTAGGAGAAGAGTTATGCACCCAGAAAGATGATCAAGGTAATCTCATATTTTTTTCCATAATTTGGATTCCACCAGTGACAGAGTTAAAGATTGAAATTCTACAGGAAGCTCACAATTCTAAGTATTTAATCCATCCAGGGAGTACCAAGATGTATAGAGATTTAAAGGAGAATTATTGGTGGCCATATATGAAAAGAGAGATTGCGGAATGGGTTAGAAGATGTTATACATGTCAAAGAGTTAAGGCAGAGCATAAGAGACCAAGTGGATTATTATACACGTTAGAGATTCCAGAGTGGAAATGAAAGCATATTGCTATGGATTTTATAGTTGGACTACCAAGGAAGAAAGTAAACCATGACACCATTTGGGTTATAGTGGATAGATTAACTAATTTAACTTATATTCTGCCTATAAATGAAAGGTTTCCACTGGACAAGTTGGTTCAGATATAATTGAAGGAGATAGTAGTTCGTTATGGAGTCCCTGTGTCTATTGTATCTGACAAAGATCCAAAATTTAACTCAAGGTTCTAGAGAAGTTTTCAAGAATGTTGGAGGAACTAAGTGGGGTATGAGTACAGCTTATCAACCACCGACTGATGGCCAAAGCAAAAGAATGATTAAAACTATTGAAGTTATGGTACGTCCTTTTACTATTGATTTAAAAAGAAACTGGGATGAGCATTTGCCTTTAGTAGAATTTGCTTACAACAACAGTTACCACGCCAGTATCGGGATGCCTCCCTAAGAAGCTCTGTAGGGGCGCAAATGTTGATCACCAGTATATTGGGATGGAGTTGGAGAACTTAAGATACTTGGACCAGAATTGGTGCAGCAGACAAGAGAAGTTTTTGAAGCCATTCAGAAAAGGCTAATTGTAGCGCAAGATCGTCAAAAAAAATATGTAGATCAAGCAAGGAAGGACATGGAATTTGAAAAAGGAGGTCTAGTGTTTTTAAAGGTATCACTATGGAATGGATTGTCTAGATTTGGAAAGAAGGGAAAGCTGAGTCCTAGATACATTGGACCTTTTGAAATATTGAAGCGTGTCGGCAAGGTAGCTTACGAATTGGCGTTACCCCCGCATATGGAACACAATCATAATGTCTTTCACGTATCGATGCTTAAGAAGTATAATCCAGATTCTAGGCATGTGATAGAGTACGAGCCGATAGAACTTCAGGAAGATTTATTATATGTTGAGAATCCAATAGAGATTCTAGAAAAGGGAGAGAGAAGGTGCTAAGGAATAAAGTTGTAAATTTAGTAATAGTATTACGGAGAAACTCAAAGGTTGAAGAGTCAACCTGGGAATTAGAAAGTCATATGCGTGAAAAGTACCCTCATTTGTTTGCTTAATAGATTCTGAGGACAAAATCCTTTTAAGGAGGGAAGGATGTAATATCCGGGATTTAACGTGTAATTATTTTTATCAATAAATAAATATTATATGATTATTATATGAATTTTTGATGAATTATCTATTAATTGGTGTTTGTGTTTGGATGTTTATATGTGGTAAAATTTAACAATTTTAATTTTTATATGTCTAAAATAAAGTATAGATAATTTTGATATTTTTATATTAATTTATATATTGTTATATAATTTTATAAAAATTATAAATTTAATGAATTATTTTTCAAATTAAATATAAATTATGTTGAAGAATCGGGAATCGTCCAACTTCAACTATGCTTACATTTTTACTACTCGCAAGTCTCGAAAAAACTCCTTTCTAACTTAATTTGATTATTCCGAGCATTTTCCGTATTTTGACTTTTTCGATTCGGAGTACGATTTTACTTGTACAGTTCCCGGTACAAATTTTACGATACAATTTTCATTTCGATAAATTGATAAAAACCGTATTTTCGAGAAACAGGATATTTTGATTAAAATATTATTTTAGCTTCTCAAAATTCGTGTAACCAATGCGCTGAGATCAAGACTGTATTTACAAAAAGCCTGGTTTTGATAATTATCCAAAAACCGGTACCGAATTGGATAAGTTTTATTAATACTTAATGAAGTATTTTGTTTTTATATCCGATATGATTCAACAAGGTATCAATATCCCGTAAATATAAATAGCCTTTACCGGGCCTTATTTTATACAGATAAACATAATTATACAGTAAAAAATCATAATTATCCAGAGAAATGAACCGTGTTCTTCGTGTTCCTCGTAATCAAACGAAGATTTGAAGACGTTATTGGAATCCAATGGGGGCGTATGAATAGTCAAATCAAAGTTCTCGACAAGATGATCGTATCTGTATCAAAATCTTCGAATAAGGTTAATTATTACTTGATTTCATTTTTTTCATATTTTCCTTCGAAATTCATTTTTGAATTCTGGTGATTGTTAGTTAATTCTGATGTTATGATAATGTTTTTGAGGTTAATTAGAATGAATTCATGTATACAAATGTATCATTTGGTTACAAAATGATTAAGTCGCGTTTTTGAGTTTTTTATTAGTTTTGATTACGGGAATAGATTCCTGGTGTTAGAAGCTTTGATTTCATATACAAATTGTTATTTATGATTAAGAATTGAGTGAAATCATTGCTCGCCGAAAAAGCTCGATACTTGGCCGGCTTTAATGGCGCGGAATCGGGGTTATGTTGATTGTTTACTGTCATTAATGCTTTGATCGAGTTCTTGGGATCACAAGGAGTATTTTGGCATCGAAATCGGGTTCGATTGATGTCGGTTTTGTATTGAAAGGGGCCACCGGAAAGTGACCGAAACGGTCACCGATTTCTCGGTTTCCCAGATTCCGGCGAGTCTGTTCTTGGTCCAACCTGGCTTCGACCCGTTTAGTTTTGAAAATAACCTGGGTTTGATCCCCCTAAAACCTAAACCCCAATTCAAAATGTGTTTCTACTGATCTATGTTATAAAAAAAATTAGAATTCCTTTTAAATTCCAAAAAAAATTGATTTTTAATTCAAAATTAAATTTGGTTAATTATTTTTAAATAATTAACTAAATTCAAGAAAATTATTTTCTTTATTATTTTCAAACATTTAAAATTTGATTTATTTTTTTATAATTTATTTTAGTTAATTATTTATTGATTTAATTAATTGATTAATTCATTTAATCAATTAATTTTATCTATAAATAGTTAAATAAAAAATGTAATTATTTATAATTAAGCCAAATAGTGATTTAAAAATCATTTTGAGCTTTTAAAAAAATTATATAAAGGTTTTTAAAATTCAATTAATATTATTATTAATTGAATTATTCTTATTTTATTCGTAATAAATAGACCGTTCATCCGTATAATACGAAATGAACGCGTCTAGACTCATAAAAATATTATGCTTCTATTAAAAATACTTTCAAAACATAAAATCTTTCATTTCGAAAGGTCGCTTGATTTTGTAAACATTTCTGAGTCGCGTAACCATCAAGGATTTTTATATTTCGACTCATTTTCAGCTTTAAACATACCGAGTCGAATGGTTTAATAAACTGAGTTATATGTTATATGAATTATCTGATATGTGGAATAGGTGTTTACATGTTGTATAAATTGTGTACTGGTAAGAGTGTCAGAAAATTTGTTTAATCGTATCTTCTGATCTGTAATATGGATTCAAATGAAACGAATAGTTATTAGAAGCTTGTATTGACTATTTTAATATTTTTATAATAATATGATTGAAACGGAATTATAAATACGTGTCAGTAGATAGCAGGATGTGATTATATGTGTGATATGCTTATGTGTTCATTGTTTAACTATTTTAGTCATAAATTTTAATCCGTAAGTCGGATTTGGGTGAATCGAAGGGTAGATAGAAGCTTGTGACGTCCATGTGACGATTAGAATAATATGAGATTGATTTTTGATTGACACTTGTGATGCCTAGAAGAGGAAACGAGGTGTAGAAAAGGAAAACAAGTTATCAGTAAGTAGAATCGAGGCATAAAAAAAGAAGATAAGTGGTTGTTGAGTAGAACCGTTAGACGAGTGCAAGTGAAGTTGGAAATCATATGTGATAAGGCAAGTATTCTGAACCTTCTTGAGATATATTGCAAGTATCCTGAACTGTATTGTTTGATTTTGCAAGTACTTTGATTATACTTGAGAAAGCATATGATAGTTGAATGGCTTAACCCTAAACCCTGATCATATCACTTGATACTTGAACCGTAAGCCTTATTCATAATAAACCAGTGATTATTGAATTCCCAAATACTAAACTACACAAATACGATACTACTCCATAAATACATTCACCCCAAATACCAAACACTAAAACAAAACTGCTTGAACATACAGTAACTCATGCCTTCTATGATACCTTGTAACATCAAAGGACTAAATATTGTATAACTATTAAACCATTATTTATCTGTTACTTGATTCTTCTACCGGCCTAAAGCCATCATTCATATAAACTTTGATATACCTTTGTGATACTCATGAAGTACATTATGCTTTGAGATAAATATCTCATCAATGTTGATTATAATCTTGTTTTTTTAAATTACATTGTTTATCATACTAAATTGTTATAGAATTGGACAGTTTTTTGAATGTGGACCAGATTCATGGTCAGACCAGATTCGTGGTCATATTAGGCCAATGTGTGCCTTGGATCCAGTATATAGAGTAGAGCTGTGTGCCTTGCTCGGGGTTAATGCGTGACTGATCAGCAGCCTAACCTTGGTTTTTAAAAGTAAATGTGAATATCCAATTATAATAATTGCTTACCAAGAAATTTGATTCCTCTGAATCATTTCAATTCATCATTGTTTAACCTCGGTTATTGATATTATGACTTGCTGAGCTAGTCAGCTCACTCTTGCAAATCTATTTGATTCCTATGTTCACAGTCCATTGTGTGATCTAGGATTCCAGGTTGAGTTGGATCGAGTTAGTAGGAGATTTATGTTGTAGTTTGAGTTATGCCAGTTTGTAAGAATGATTTCATTATCCATTGTAAAGTAAACTAGTTGGAATTTGGTATGATGTAATAAAAGTTAAGGTTGTGGCTTGTTTTCATACTTTAACCTTTTAGGATCCGTGGTTGTGTAAATAAGGGTCATTGCATATAATATTCCATATACATGTTTATATATTGTGTGTGTTGCGAACCCCAAACTTCTGACCCGGGTTTGGAGGGCGTCACAGATACTGACTTTGTAGGAGCATTAGAATTAACAACATTTTCTTTAGGAACATAAACAGTCAAAATGTTGTTTTGAACAGTGAAACTATCTTGAAGATCCTCTAAAACAGGACTAACATGTTTAGGGTTACCTTGATGATTAGTGGGTACTGATTCTGAAGACTTGGTCTTTGTATTAGTCGTAGAGTCCTTACGAGATGAGGAGGCTCCATTATTGGGTCCTGATTCATTTCTAGCTCAACCACCGTCCAAAATCCAACGAGTTTCTTCTTGTATTCTCTTGCTGTATCAGGAAACCACTAGTTGTTCTGAGCAGCCTCAGCCAGAAAAGGGTTATGTTCTACTGCTGGGAGAGCCAATAGAGGAAGAGGAGCCACATAACTGTGCCCTATTAAGTTTGAGAACTCTTCAGAGTTCATGCTACCGGAGTGTTCTAAATTACGAAAGCCCATAGTAGAAAAGAAACAATGCAAGACCTATGTTAAAATAAAGTTGAGTTTAAGGGGAGAACAAAGATGGAGAGAGTGTAGGGAGGGATGAAGAATTGAGGTTAAAGAAAGTCGATAAATAAAAATGAAGTTGGAAGAAAGAGAGTGAGGAACCACTAGACATAAGCGAAAACCGGGTATAAGATCTGGATAATAGCTAAGCGGGAAAAATGAATTATAGAGAGAAGGAAGAGCTTGTCACTCTAGAATCCATGCCCTCCTAATTGGCCAATATTTATTTTATTATCATCAAGGGTGTAATTTATGGTTGTTATTCTATTAGTCATAAATTAGGGGAGATTGTTAGGAATTAAGCCTAAATTCTAATGATAAACAAAACCATATTTACATAATTATGTTCAGATGAAATGTAACCTCCAACTGCTACCATCCTAAGTGATATCAACTGAAGGAGTAGCCCATCAAATGATGTGACCATTGTAACATCTTCTGTAAGAACTCAATTAAAAGATAACGATGCAGTTATTCATTCAGAAGTCATGTTGACTCAATGGATAATCTAGAATATGATGGCTAAGTGTAAATATTTGATGCCATATAATTCAGATTAAGTGAAGTGAATCATCAACTGCTAAATAAAGGGAAGCATCAACTGCCATCTACGTCAACCAATCAACTGCTAAATAAGTGACTATCAATGGCTAAGGGTAGTGTAGGAAAATGACTTCCAATGGCTAAGGAATTCTGCGTCTAACAACTATAAATGTCTAATGCAGATTATAGCTACTAATAGTGACATGATTGTGGTCAAAACCTAGGACTATCATAGTATATGGGATTATATGTATCTCACAAGAGGATAGGATGCTAAGACCAACTTCGTATGTGATCTTAGATTCTGAAGAAGAAGAAACATTCCATTTACGTACATGACAATTTGGAGAGATATATTCAAGGATGTATATCAAGATAATATTTATCCTCATTTGTCAAGTATCACGGGAAAGATAATGAATAAGCAATCTTGCTGGATCTTGAAGACTATAATATATATCGTCTAGCAAGCTTTGTAATTTGGTGATATTTAAACCAAGTAGCAGAAGTGTTTCATTTAAGAAAAAGGTTTTACATTTCCATAGGTTTTGAGAGAGATATCCTCCTATGACTAAAACACTAAAAACTGCAGCTGTTAGATTACTCTTGTAATTGTAACATATTGTTAGGTCATACACACTGTAGAGGGGGTGAATACAGTGTATAGCACAATCAAATCGAACTTTAATAACTCAAGTAACAGAAAAAAAAATTTATTCAAAACAATAAACTCTATTACAGTATGGAACTGTCCTCTCTCAGTGATGAACAAATATCACGAGAGCTGCCAGGGTTACAAAGAATAATCTTCTCGATTATGATAGCACTTATAGTGTAAACCCTATGTCTGTGTTTATATATTACACAGTTACAAGATAATCGCTAATTGATATGGAATATAATTCTGCTTCCTAAAATATATCAATCAAATATCTTTTCTTCCAAGTATTCTATTCTTCGTAGAATTCCATCTTCATGCATATCTCTTCTTATGTTTATCTCGATCTTCTCTTCCTGTAAATCAGCTGCTTTCCTTATCTGAATATTTCCTTTAAGTCCTGATATTATCTTCTGATAAATATCTCCTGAACCTTAAGTACTAACGACTTAAGTTCTGACTTCAGTATAAGTGTTAATTTCAGTTAAGTACTGATTTGTCCTGTTTAAGTAAGATCTATAACTAAACATAAATCACATTAGTCATGACATTATCAAATATATCTAACAATCTCCCCCAACTTGTAAATTAGCATAATATACAAGTTAACAGATATTTGATGATGTCAAAATCATTAAGTACAAATGCATGAGAATTTGACTAGATAACTAAAACTTATAGTCCTTAAAGCTTTACCAACTTTATCTTCCGATAACAACTTCAGTCTATATTCATATCAGAATTTGAGCAGTTGTAGATCTTGACTTGGCTTCATCTTCTGATCTCTCTGATGTCAGGAGTTGTCCTGAGATAGTTCTTCAACAAACATCTCTCAGCATATCTGAGTTCATCAACCATCTTCCTTTTAGCATCTTTAAGTTTTGCAGAATCTTCACCAGTTTGAAAGATTGCAGCCCTGAGATCATTAATTTTAGCTTTCTTTATGTCCTGATCCAGTCTAATCAAATATGCCTTGTCAGACTCAAGATTGAATTCCACAGCCCTGTAACCCAGAAAGGTAGTTATAATCTTAGCAGAGTTGGGCTTCATCTCAACAATATCACCCTTGTGATCTCTGTACTTTGGAAGATATGTGTTGTCAGACTTAACAGAATAAAGCCTTTTCTGTTTCTGAATTTGACTCTTCAAAATGTTTGCAATACTTTCTGTTATTTTGTCATTCACTTGAAGTAAGAATAATACATGTTCCAGTTCTTCAAAATACTTCAGTGGAATGGCATTTTCCCTTATATGATAAACCCTACCATCTGTCATGAAGTACAACAAGATGTTTTCTTTCAAGTAGGTATGGTAAACCATCTGTACAGATTCTAGTTGATTCAATCTTTCAGGAGTTGCTCCAATACCTGGTTCACTTAAGGAAGTTGGATCATTGGTTGTGTTCTGTATTCTTCTTTCATCAGCACTTCCCAATCCAGTTTTATCTATTGCTTCCTTTCCAGTAACTACTCTTGCTTCAAAACCACTGGCAGCAGTCTTCAAAGGTTGAGTCTGTTTGGCTTTGGTGAATCCTGGTAGGAGTATCTTTGAAGGTTTAACATGAGCAGTGTCAGAGGTTTCCTTTGATTTATCTTCTGATATCAAGTTAACTTGAGCTATGTCAGAGGTTACTTGCTTCTTTGAGATATCAGAACTAACTATCTCTTGACTCTGAACAACTTGAGCAATGTCAGAGGTTGTCTTAGAAACTTTTCTTGAAGTCGGAGCAAGATCAACATCTTCATCAGTAATTTTTTCATTCAGAGGAGGCACATAAACCTTGATAGGTTCACCAACTTTCTCTTTGCCCTTGGACCTTGGATCTATCTGCAGTTGTGATTTAGCTTTGGTTGCTTCAGGATTTGTCCTTTCTTTTATCACAATGCCTTTGAGCTTTGGAAGTTTCTTTTTACCAGAAGCTTCAGATTTAGATTTGACTTTTTCTAATTTAAGTCTAGCTTCTTCTTCCATCAGACTCTCCAAGTCCATTCCTGGATTTTCCTTAAGAAATAATTGTCTTGACATTTCTTCATCAAGATCCAAAAGTTCATCAGAACTTATGCTTTTACCAGTAGCAGAAGTAATTCTTTTTCCAGCATCAGAACTTGTCCTGTGACTTGTAATTCCAGCTCTTCTTGATGAGAAACTTCTACCTTGACCATGACCTCCACCCATTTCAGAGATTTCCTGGTCATCTTTTTTATCATCTTTCCCCTTCAGTGTCTGATCAGTTTTGCATTTGGACTTAATTACTTTCTCCCCCTTTTTGGCATCAACAGGTGAGAGAAGAGAAACAAGCAAGTCCACTGAGGCTTGGATTTCATCGAGTTGAGATTGCTGAGAAGCTTGATTTTTCAAAATATCATCAATCTGAGACTGTTGCTTCTCTTGGGTCTTCTCAATGTAAGCAACTCTGTGAAAGGTAGGTTTAAAGAAACTTTTCTTTTCAAGTTTCTTAACTGTTTCTTGCTTGAGCAATTCTTCCTGAATTTTATGTAACTCTGCATGAGTTGTTGAATGGAGACCTTGAAGATGTCTAGTACTTAATACAGTGACTCGAAGCTGTGTCTTGAAATCATCATTAATTAACTTTTCATCAGCTTTTTCCAAGTGCTCAGCAAGAATCTTTTCAGATGGAACAAAGTTAACTGAGTTCCATTCCTTAGTCCATTCCTGTCCTCTAGGAGTTTCACTCCAAGGTACTGGTGCTTCTCTTGTAACAAACTTCTTAACTAGTTCAGATTTATGAACAGTTTATTGAGGTGCATATCCTGAAGAACCAGCTGCATCAGCATCTGCATTAATAGCAGCATCACCAGTAGGATCAGCATTTGAAGCATCAGAACTAACAGAATCAGCATTTTCTGATAAAACAACAGTATGAGAAGCAATTGAGGCTTCAGCATCATCCTCTAAGTGCTGATCTGGTTCCAAGTTCTGATCAACAACCATATCCTGATGCTTACCTATATTCTGATCATCATCATCTAGATGCAGAGAAGGTGTAATAGACAATGCCGGAGTTTGAGTAGCATCAGTAATAGGTGTTGTTGATGAATGAATTGATGTTGGAGCTTCTAAGTAAAGAACCTCAGGCACAACCAGGTTGTGAATATCAATTTCAGCACTTGTGCCTGGGTCTACAGGAGATACAGTTTCATGTCCAGAAGACACAGATGGTGTGTTTTCCTTGTCTGTAGCAGCTTCCTGAGTTGGAGTCAATGGAGAAGCAGTGGCTTCAGCAAATTCTGGTTCTTGTGAGATCAGAGATTCATGATCTCCTTCCTTATCTGCTGCTTCCTCATCATCTGAAACTGGCCTTTTAGCTCTCTGTTTCTGAGCCTTTTGAAAAGCTTAGATCCCCCAATTCCAGAATCCTTCTGAGAAGGAACTTTCTCAGCTTCTTGAACAACAGGTTCTGATGCAGAAACCTGTATGAGTGGTATGTTCTGATGGTTGCTGTGGTGTTTGGGATGTGGTGGTGGGTTGTACATCAGAATAAACCGATCTATAGGTTTCAGGATCAGTATTTACCAAGATTTATTTTACAAACTGAGGAATCTGTAAAGGTCTAACCACCGTTTTCTTAAGATCAGCATTTACCAAGTCATTAAAGGCTCGTTTTGCAAGTTTAAAAGGTGGATATAAGTCAGTAGTAGGTTGGGGTTCATCAGCACAACAAAAATTATATATAAGCTGACAAAATCTAGCAAAGTAGACAACATTCCTATCCTCTGTCATCCTATCCCCAATAAAACCTATCACAGCACTTGCAAAATCAAAATGAGTTTGGTTAATAATAGCATACCCGATGTGCTGACTCATTATTGGAATGGCATCAAAGTTGGAACACTTATTCCCGAAGGCTGTAGTGATGCAGTCGAAGAAGAAGCTCCATTCCTTTCTGATATGTGCCCGTTTCAACTGTCCAAGCTTAGCCAAACTCCTTTCATACCCCAAACCGTCCATTAACTCTTGTAGAGCTGATTCCTCCGGTGTTGAAAAAATACAGCCTTCTGGTAAATGTAAGGCCTTTCGAATTGTACCTGGAGTTACCACATGTTCAGAATCATCCACTTCAAAAACAATACTGGGAGTACCAATTGCACCACCATTATCAAAATGCCCAGTCCGCCAAAACGTCAGAACTTGTTGGCTTGAAAAGACTGAAGGTTGGGTCAATGCATACCCAATTTCACTGTGTGCAAGAAGATCTTGCACAAAATGCAACTCTGATGGAGCTTCAGCATAATTGAGAATTGCAGCATAGTTATTTGGAACGAACTTAGCTCCATCAATGATCAAATCCTTAGGTGCTGTAATAACCCCAAAATTTTGAACTTTTTGTAACCCTTATGAATAGTGTTTTTGCTGATATTGCTGAATAAGAAAACTTTTCATGTCACACTATGTAGGGGTTGTTTTATTGTTATTCTGAGATCTTATTAGTACTCTATATGATATATAAGTGTATGTAAAGATCATCAGAATCTAAATTCAAACACTTTGATTTTTCCCGAAAATCCACCAGATACCGAAAGAATTGAGTATAAGGTAACAGGATAAAAAGGATTTAAATTCAAGGATTATAAGAGAGGATCATAAAAGGAATATAATGTATTGAGAAAGGTTAAGGAAACCCAAGTAATAAGATCCCGGGTATGATCCCTCAAACGATAAATGAAAATGAAAGTTAAGCGAACCGTATAACAGATCAACGGTCATTAGCCAAGTAATTAGAAGCTAATCAAAGAGTTTAGTGAGGATGATGTCATCAAACCAATAAGAAGAGGACAAGCATGGGAAGATGACATAGGATTGATGACCTAAGCATGACCAAAAAGGGAAGGAAGTGTGGTTGATTTCAAGCCACACAAAAATCACCATGGTTAAAAGGTAAATAATTAAAACAAAATCAAAAACAACCAACCAAAAAATAAAAACACCAAAAACCACAAGTTGACTTCCCATTTCAAGCTAAAAGCTCTCGGCCCTTTCATTCTTTCAAGAAAAGAAAAACCAAAATCCAAGTTCCAAGCTTCATTAATTAGTGAGGTAATTATTTAAGATTCCTTATGCATATATATAGCTATCCTATAAGTTTAAGCTTCAAATTCCATCACAATCTCTTCCTAAAATTCATGGAAGAAGAGGGTGAATAGTGTTTTTCAAGAACTTAAAGTTTTGTTCTTGAGTTTTTGTTTAGATTAAGCTTTGGTAAGGACTTTCAAGGGTGATTCCAAGCTCCTTAGTTACTTTTACTCACCAAGGAAGGTATAATCTCATACCCTAGCCCTACTTTTGTATATTTAGAGCTTTTGTGTTTGGTATGGTTCATGAGAAGCTTGATTATTGTGTATTTAGAGATGTGTTGGTTTTGTGATGTGTTTGGGAGTTGTAAATCTTGTTGATTAGTTAAAGAACTTAAGTAAAGCTTTTAGTTCATGTTGGGAAGTAGTATAAATTTGGAAATATTGAGTTGTTGGGGCTGTTGTAGCATTGTATGTATGGATTTTGATTGTATGGTTGAATTGTGGTTGATTGGTGGTTGATTTGGAGTAGGATAAAAATTGGTAATCGCGTAAACATAGCTGTCATAATGTCCGATTTACTTTACACCATGATTAGATAGTTCATGTTACGAGCTTCGTTTTGATATGTGGTTCGTTTGAATCCGATGTACGGTTTAGGAGAAACGACCGTTTTAAGTAACAGCATTTCGCAAATGAACCATTACCCCTCGCCTTACTTTGGAACCTAGGTTAAAGACCTTAAAGGACTAATTGGAGTATGAAACATTTATGTAAAGTGTATTAGGCAGTTGGTAAGGCACTCGTGAAAGAATCACCTTAAAACCCTTAATGGTTAATTTATTAAAAATTGTGGAGCCGAGGGTAATCGAGCGACTTAAGAGAATCGTTGAGCGCAAAGCGAGTGTTAGAGTCTAATTGGTTAAAGTATAGATTCATAAGTGACTTTGGTTTTAATTCCAACTTATATGTTGTTTATAGGCTACCAAACTCGTCCCAAGCCATTTATCACCCACAGTCGCTCAGGCAAGTTTTCTACCCGTTATACTGTTGTTGTGATGTATATATGTATATGCATTATCTTGTGATAGATGCATGTTGGTTATTTAGCAAATTTTGTGATATATTGAAGCATGCTGATATGGTATATATATGCATGTCTGTTTCATAATCTGGTTATCTATCTGTTGATTTCAATGCTTATAGTTGCATAATACCTATGCTAGAGATAAGCAGTAGTTGCGTATACCCTTAGTATAGGGGACCCAAAGGTGAACATTTTCTAAAACCTGGAGTCGATGTTCCCGAGTATATTATATATATTTATATATATATAGATATAGATATAGTTTTTCAAAACTATTAATTGAATAAGGTTTATTCGATAACTTTATATTATTTAATGAATATTACTTGAATATTCATTCGAGGACTTATGACTCAGTTATATTATTTAATGAATATTATTTGAATATTCATTTGAGGACTTATGACTCCGATTATTTACTAAATAATATTCTTTATTTTATTAAAGAATAATGTTTCGATAATCAAACTTATTTTCGATTATTCAAATAAAGATAGTACTTTCGTATAAGTATATCTTTGGTTATTTAATATTCATTTCAAGTATGAGTTTAAAACTTTTACTTCAAGTTATTTATATAGAGAGTATCCTTATGGGAATATTATTTAAATAATAATATTTAGATATTTTCTAATATATCGGGACTGATTTATTTCATTAAATCAGCATTACTCCGAACATTCTTAAAAATGTTTTCGAGTCTTCAAAATGATTTTAAAAGTTAGAGCGGATCCCAAAACTCATTTTTATATTTAAGATCTTCCTTTCAAAGGGGATTTAAATACTCGCTCAAAACCTGAGGGATCCGGCTCTGTGGTGTATTTTATATTCGCAACAAGGTTGCTGTTTTGATAAATGAATTGATTACTTACCCAACGTTCGGGAAGTAAGTCCATATATTAAGTCGGCATAAGCAACATGGGCTCAGTGGGCGTCCATGAAAGTGTAAGTGGCTCAGTGGGAGTCCATCAAATGCGTAAGTGGCTGAGTGGCAGTCCAGCATAAGGTCCTATTGCGGCCAGGGTGATAACCAGTGGGGAATTCGTCCATCTACTAGTAGAAAAGGTTACTTATTGGTATCTTTGCCTGATCAGCAAGATATCGGGTTTATGCCAAAATTCTTTTCCTTTCCAAAATTCATTGGATATTACAAACTCTGTTCATACTTTACATAACAGAGGTTTCCAGGAAATGTATAAGAGATATATATGTGGATAGATATATCGGGACTAAATAAAGTATCTTGTAACTTCATTTCATTCAATAATATTTCAAAGATTGAATCTATTCAAGTCTTAACTTGTGGTCTCATCTATGGGATGACCTTTTGAAACCTATAATACTTTGAACAGTGGTAGTTCAAGTAGTTTTATAAAATGGTATAAGTATAGTGAAGTAATTGGTAACTTCATCTTCCTTTAAGCTTATATCCAGTAAGTAATTACCTTACACTTGATAAAGGTTTCCAGTAAGTTATCTATTTAGATACTTGCATTATTGTTTATACTATATATTATCTTGCGAGCTGTAATGCTCACTCTTGCTTCATTTCTTCATCACACAACAACAGTTAGGAAAGATGGCCAGACTCAAGCAGACCCAGCACAAGCGCGTGGGAAGCGTCCCGCATCTTCTCGTTGATGTTGTAGCTGCTATAGCTGCAGAGGTAGATCTATTGGTAGATCAGGCATTCTACTTTTGGGAAACAATTATGTATAATTATAACTTGTGGCAGATAATGGCAATTAACTGTAAACTTATCAAGTAATCATTTTGGGTTGTAATAACTTTTAAATTGTGGATTCAAGGAGTTGTACTTATTTCAATTTCATCCTTGAGACTATAACAGGTTGTGGTGTGTGTTAGTGTGGGGTCACAGCATGAGGTTATTTATTATTAATTAAGTTAAGTGATATTGTGGAAAGAAAGACCGTAACGACCCGGATCCCCGACCCCGGATCTGGGGGTGTTACAGAAATGGTATCAGAGCTAAGCGTTATAAACCTCAAAGATGATGCGACGATATAATAATAAACTCACAAAGATAATAAGAACTCTTGCCAAGTTCATAGTCGGACTACTTAAAGTAGCACTGACAGCTAAAACCCTTACGGGAACCCTTATAAGTATCATGATAGTAACTTAGCTCGTTTAATGTGTAGGCACATGAGATAGAGGACCCAGAGATGTTTGAGCGTGAGCATGATGAGGCACTGCTAGATGCCGAGGATCAGGAGGAGCCTGAGATAGGGGAGGATGAGGAGGACCCCTCAGAGGAGTCAGAGACGGAGGTTGTGGCGATTTCAGATGAGGAGGACCCAGATGAGGTCCTAGTAGCTGAGGAGCATGTCGGAGCTATGGTAGAGTACACTGGTACCCCTTTACCCTCACTCCCGGTGGTCAGAGCTCCTACCCCTCCACCACTATCTTGGAGCCCCTATGATGACAGCTTAGAGACCCATACTCCCGAGCCTAGGCAGACCGAGGAGGCACCCCCAGCGGCTCCGGATTCACCACCTCTCGACCCTGCCCATAGGTAGTCTTTGTTAGCTCACGGCTATGTTCAGGATGTACTGAGGACCCGAGTGGCTGTTGCTGAGGCCCGGCTGGATGAGGTCAGGAGGGAGTTGGATGCGGAGAGGGCGGGTAGGCGTGCCCGAGCTTATGAGACTAGGGCTACTATACCCCGATCCTTGAGGAGGGAGCTGACGGAGATAGAGCTCACGGCCCGAGCGAGACTCCGATGGCTCCAGGGGGACAGGCATGGTAGGATCTCCAGGCGGTAGGCCGACTACATCTTCCGTCGTATGATGGAAAGAGTATGGGAGCTCACCCGCTCCGGTGTGTGATTCAGGACCGGTGATGGGATAGTCTAGTTGTCTAGTTAGTCGAGGCCATATGTAATAACCCCAATTTTTGGAAATTTTTGAAACCCTTATGAATAGTGTTTTTGCTGAATGAGAAAAATTTTCATGCCACGCTATGTAGGGGTTCTGTTATTGATCTTATGGGATATTATTAGTACTCTATGTGGTATATAAGTGTATGTAAAGATCGTTAGAATCCAATTCCGAACACTTTGATTTTTCCCGGAAATCCACAAGATACGGAGAGAATTGAGTATAAGGTAACAGGATAAAAAGGATTTAAATTAAAGGATGATAAGAGAGGATCATAGAAGGAATACAATATATTGAGAAAGGTTAAGGGAACCTAAGTAATAAGATCCCGGGTATGATCCCTCAAACGATAAACGAAAACGAAAGTTAAGCGAACCGTATAACAGATCAGCGGTCATTAGGCAAACGATTAGGAAGTTAATCAAAGGGATTAGTGGGAATGATGTCATCCAACCAATAGAAAGAGGACAAGGAGGGGAGGATTACATCATGAGGATGACATAGGCATGACAAGAAAGGAAGGAGATGTGGTGACTTTTTAACCACACAAAATCAAGGGCAACTAGGTAATTTACTAAATCAAACACAAAAACAAGCCAACCAAGCCAAGCAAATCATTTTCATCAAAACACAAAAACCATTCTCTCATCCAAGCAAGCTTGCTCTCGGCTTTTACTATTACAAATGGAGGAGAAATTCAAAATCAAAGATCCAAGCTTCCTAAATTGGTGAGTTAATTCCCTAATCATCTTCATGCTTAGTTAGGGCTATATCATGAGTTTAAGCCATCAATTCCTTCTCCATCTTCTTCATTTAATCAAAGAAGAAGACTATGAATAGTGTTTTCAAGTTTTTAACTTGAAGTTTTTCTTGTTTTTCTTGAAGATCCAAGCTTTCCTAAGACTTCTCAAAGCTTCTTAAGGCTTCCTAGCTCCTCCCACCACTTCAAGGAAGGTATACCATCTCCAAACCCTAGATCCCTATGTATTATAAGATGATTTTGATTAGTAGGATGATATTGTAGCTTGTTGTTGTGATTAGAGTTTGGGATTTGAAATGGTAGTGAAATGGAATGGTAAATGTTGAGGTTTTGATGAAAAGAACTTAAGTATGATTAAAGTTAAGCTTAGGCATAAGTATGAATGATTAAATTGAATTGGTTGGGGTTGTTATGATGTGATAAGGATGGATGTTGGTTGTATGTTGGATTTGAGGTTGGTTTGTGGTTGGTTTTGAATGGCTTAAAATTGGAAAATCGCGTAAACATAGCCGTCGTAACGTCCGATTTTCTTTGGACTGTTTTTGTGCATAGCATTAGGACCCGAGAACCCCCTGCTATAATATGACCACTGCCATGTTTAGATAGCTCATGTTACGAGCTTCGTTTTGATATGTAGTTCGTTCGATTCCGATGCACGGTTTAGGAGAAACGACCGTTTCAAGTAACGGCGTTTCGCGAACGAAACTTTTCCCCTCGCCTTACTTTGAAACATAGGTTAAAGACCAAAAAGGGTTAATTAATGTATGAAACATTTATGGTAAGTGTGTTAGGCAGTTGGTAAGACACTCGCGAAGGAATCGCTTTAAAACTCGTAAAGGTTAAATTATTAAAAATGGTGGAGCCGAGGGTACCCGAGTGACTTAAGCAAATCAGTGAGCGCAAAACAAGCGTTAGAGTCTAAGTTAGTTAAAGTATAGATTTACAAGTGATTTTGGTTTAATTCCAACTTACTTGTTGTTTATAGGTTACCAGACTCGTCCCAAGCCTTTTATCACCCCAAGTCGCTCAGGCAAGTATTCTATCCGTTATACTGTTGTTGTGATGTATACATTTGTATATGCATGATCTTGCGATAAATGCATATTGGTTATTTAGCAAATTCTTGCGATATATTGTAGCATGTGATATGGTATATATGCATGCCTGTTTCATATTCTTGAAATATATATCTGTTGGTTCAGTTGATAATACCTATGCTAGAGAATAGCGGTAACTTGCATATACCCTTAGTATAGGGACCCAAAGGTGAAAATATTTTCTAAAACCGGGAGTCGAGGATCCCGAGTAGATTTTGTATATATGGATATGGATATATATATATATATATATATATATATATTTATATATATATTGTCATAGTTTTCCAAACTATTAATCGAATAAGGTTTATTCGATAACTTTAACTTTATTTTATTAATGAATATTATTTTGAATATTCATTCGGGGACTTATGACTCCTTTTATTTATTTATCTGAATATTATTTGAATATTCATTCGAGGGCTTATGACCCTTTTATTTATTTATCTGAATATTATTTGAATATTCATTCGAGGGCTTATGACTCTTTTATATTATTTATTGAATATTATTTGAATATTCATTCGAAGGCTTATGACTCAGTTTATATTATTTAATGAATATTATTTGAATATTCATTTGAGGATCTATGACTCCGATTATTTGCTGAGGTATATTCTTTATTTTATTAAAGAATAAGATGTCAATAATCAAACTTATTTTCGATTATTCAAATAAAGATAATACTTTCATATAAGTATATCTTTGGTTATTTAATACTCGTTTCAAGTATAAGTTTTAATACTTCTACTTCAATTATTTTTATAAAGATTATTCTTTATGGAAATATTATTTAAATAATAATATTCAGTCATTTTCTAAATATTCTGGGGACTGATTTACTTCATTAAATCAGCTTTACTCCAAACACTCTATAAAGTGTTTTCGAGTCTTCAAAATGATTTTTAAAGTTAGAGCGGATCTCAAAACTCATTTTTATATTTAAGATCTTCCTTTTTTTAAGGGGATTTAAATACTCGCTCAAAACCTGGGGAATCCGGCTCTGTGGTGTATTTTATATTCGCAACGAGGTTGCAGTTTTGGTAAATGAATTGATTACTTGCCCAATGTTCGGGAAGTAAGCCCATCTAATTGAGTTGGCATAAGCGACAGGCCGGGGTACGGTCTATTATTGTGTAAGTGGCTGGGTGGCAGTCCATCAACGCGTAAGAGGCCGGGTGGCGGTCCAGCACAAGGTCCTTATGAGGCCAGGGTGATGACCGGTGGGGGATTCATCCATCTACTAGTAGAAAAGGTTACTTATTGGTATCTTTGCCTGATCAGCAAGATATCTGGTTTATGCCAAAATTCTTTTCCTTTCCAAAATTTATTGGATGTTTCAAACTCTGTTCATACTTTACATAACAGAGGTTCCAGGAAATGTTTAAGAGATATATATGTGGATATATATATATCGGGACTAAATAAAGTATCTCGTAATTTTTTTTCATTCAATAATATTTCAAAGATTGAATCTATTCAAGTCTTAACTTGTGGTCTCATCTATGGGATGTTTTTCTTAAAACTTATAATACTTTGAACGGTGGTAGTTCAAGTAGCTTTATAAATGATATAAGTGTGGTGAAGTATTGGTAACTTCATTCCTTGTTTTTACTTATATCTAGTAAGTAATTATCTTACACATGATAGAGAGTTTAGTAAGTATCCATTTAGATACTTATATTATTGTTATCACTACATATTATCTTGCGAGCTGTAAGGCTCACTCTTGCTTTATTTCTTCATCACACAACAACAGTTAGGAAAGATGGCCAGACTCCAGCAGACCCAGCGCAAGCGCGTGGGAAGCATCCCGCGTCTTCCCGATGATGTTGTGGCTGCTATAGCTGCAGAGGTAGATCTATTGGTAGATCAGGCATTCTATTTTTGATAATCAAATTATGTATAATTATAACTTGTGGCAGATAATGACAATTAACTGTAAATTTATCAAGTAATCATTTTGGGTTGTAATAACTTTTAAATTGTGGATTCAAAGACTTGTACTTATTTAAATTTCATCTCTGAGACTATAACGGGTTGTGGTGTGTGTTAGTGTGGGGTCACAGCATAAGGTTATTATTACTAATTAAGTGAAGTGATATTGTGGAAAGAAAGACCGTGACGACCCGGATCCCCGACCCCGGATCTGGGGGTGTTACAGAAATGGTATCAGAGCTAAGCGTTATAAACCTAAGAGATGATGGGACGTTAAGATAATAAGTTCACTAAGATAATAAGAACTCTTGCCAAGTTCATAGTCGGGCTACCTAACGTAGTACTGACAGTTAAAACCCTTATGGGAACCCTTATAAATATCGTGATAGGAGTGTAGTTCGTTATCGTATATGGTAGCGGAACTCCGAACCCTGAGGTTGAGGAGCAACAACGCGATGATGTTTTATTACTCATTGGAAATCAGATTATGGATCCGATAGAGCGTCCTAACGCAGGACCGGATGATGTTGATATTGAGGATGTAGCGGTTGAGGAGGTTGTCCTAAAAGGGATAGTTGTTGAGGAGGATCCCAAGGAGGATCCTGACAAGAATGAATAAAGGACCATTGAGGAATTGATAACCATGGTTAGGGAAACTACCAGAGGTAGGATTGGTCGGTCACTACCGGAGGTTCGTTCAAGTTTGTAAAGATAGTAGCCCCTTTAACGCGGCTTACTCGTAAGACTGAGAAGTTCGAATGGACAGAGAAATACGAGAACAACTTTTAAGAACCGAAGCAAAGGTTGGTGACGTTCCCTATGCTGGCATTGCCGGATGGAAAAGGAGATTTTGTGATTTGTAAGTGACGCTTCGCATAAGGAATTAGGGTGCTTCTTAGCACAGCAAGATAATCGCGTCTGCGTCAAGACAATTAAGGTAATATGAAATTCGATATCCCCGCCCATGAGCTTAGGCTCGTGGCAATAGTTTTACCCTAAAGATTGGAGGCACTACTTGTATGGAGAGAAGTGCGAGAATTACCTAAGCCATAAGTGCTCTAGTACATTTTCACGTAGAAAGAGCTCAACATATGCCAGAGGAGGCAGTTAGAGCTAATCAAGAATAATGATTGGGAGATTCTTTATCATTCGGGGAAAGCCAATGTGGTGGCTGATGCCCTTAGTAAAAAGGAGAGACTCAAGATGATAATGTCTTTGGGAGAGTTTATAAGAGATTTTGGAAATAGTAGTGAAGGTAACCGAAGCCGGTACCGAAAAGCTGTTTGAGATTGCAATACAGACCGAATTATCGGAAAAGAACATATTGTGCCAGAAAAAGTGATGAATGAAGGCAGAGAGCCAACAATTAGATAAAAGATTAATACCGAGAAAAATGATAAGGGAATAATGAGGTATTCCTACAGAATTTGGGTTCCAAAAGTTCAAGAGCTTAAGGATGAGAACTTAGATGAGAGCCATAGTTTGAGGAATAAGATTTAGGGCAAACCCTGAATGTGATAGTCAGGGAGGTTGCCATCAAGAAAGAAAGAACCCATAACATAATAGAGTGGAAAACAAGGTTTTTAATGTATAAGATAACCCCGATTATGGGAGAAGGTTGAAACATTTCATACTAAGGAAACAGAAAGTCGAGTAAGGAAAGGAGACCCGAGATGGTACTCCTATACGACAATTTATGGACCAGTCTAGACAGAACTTAGACTATTATCCCCAACCACCACCTTGAGGAAACAATGTGGTGTGAAATTCTTTCAGGACCTCTAAGTCGCTAAGCTCTCAGAGTTCCAAGGAACAAGCTGACCTAGTCGAGGCAAGAGCCTGGCTAAAGGAAATATAGGAATCATTTGAGATTCTAAATGATTGACGAATCACAAAAGACTGTTTTTATCACTTACCCTCCTAAGAGAGAGACCACCCGCTGGTGAAAGGCCAAGGAAGGCACGAAGCAAGAGATTATAATAAACTGATTAAAGTTCAATCAATTGTTTCGAGAAAGTAATTCCCAAGGTTATGGAGATAGCGTAAAAGCTTTAGAGCCAGAACAAAGGCAGACGAGTATGATGAATTAGGAATCTAAGTTGTAAAAGTTATCAAGATTCGTTTTGAGGACACGAATCCGGAATGACGGGATGTTTGAAATCAATGCTTATGTTGTGATTGGTTCGTGAAATAATGATAAGAGAAAGGAAAATAAAAAGAAACTGAAGTGGAAAGGAATATAAAGGCAATAGAGTTTGAGAAATGATAAGGGAGTTGGGTATGAGGAAACCCTAAAGACTCGTAGCAATAGAAATAGGAAAGTATGTAATCATTGGTATGAGGGTGATTCACCATGAGTTAAAGTTGATGGTTGAAGGCATACGAGTTATGTACATTTTATCCCCTGTAAGTTGGGAGGATTTGAGGAAACCTTGAGATAATTCGAAGGATAAATAATGAGACGCGGATAGACTGAGGAGACAAGAAAGTAAGAAATTAAGAAAATTGGATGAAGGAAGTGACCTTCAAGAAGGTGAAGTGTAAGACCGGTGGCTTGATACCCAGGAAGGGAGACGCCAGGTATGAAAGATATCCCAACATTGAGATGACTGTTGAGATAAATAACAAAAGTAAATAAGGATTTATTAAGAAGAAGTTCACGTTGAACACGACCAATATCTTCCAGATCATCCATGTGATCATTACCAAATCTGGAAAGAAAAGCGGATGACCATTGTTATCTTTTGGAGGCCATATGGATTGACCTCAATTTGAATAAGGATGCTATTATGAAGTTAGGTATAGACTATCGAGGTGGGGAATGATGAATAAGATAATCTATCAAGGAAATATGACTTAATTTATCCATGGAAGGATGCAGGTACCTTTCAAAGGTGGAATTAAGGATAGAACATTGGTAACTTAAAATGAATCCTAGGGGAATGCATAAAGGTTGGAATTTCACCCTTAATAGGGACAGTGTGAGTTTTGACAGTATGAATTGGAAAGGATTAAGGTAACAACAACCTTTAAAGGATCAGTGGAGAAATTTTTTTCAAAACTATATAGACAATGATTCTAGTATTAGTATATGGTATTGTGATATGCCCTGTATCTAGGGAATACAGGAGGAACGATTGAAGGATAACCTTAGAGGTTTTACAAGGAGATAGGTAATATTCAAATTTCTCAAGAATAGAAATGTTGATAAAGGAAATATGACGTAATTATATTGATGCCAAGTGAGGCACGTGTTAAACCACGAGAAGGTATGGATCGAACCGGTAATGGTCGAAATTGTTCAGGGCAATTAGGACTTAAAATAAAAGATGTTCTAAGTATAATTGAGAGTCAGTCGTGACAGTGATTAACCTCTAAAGACTGAGGCAATAACTTGTGGAAAAAAAAATGGTGATTTTTTTTTTCACTCATTAGATTTTAATGAAAACCTCTTCACATCAGCTGTGATGGAAATGAGGTAGAAAATTTAGTTGAAGGTGGTTAAAAGACATTGATTATAAGGAACTATTACTATCAGGAAAGGCCAAAGAGGTGGCCGACACTTTAACGGTAAAAGGATAATTGTAGGCGCTTCTGCCAAAGAATACAGTGATGATGGTTAAAGCTGTGAAGGTTGTATTATGGTTTAGAAGATTGACATTCCTTCTGATGACTGTGCAATACCCAACCGTAATAGTAGTTGGTAAAGGTTTAATTCGTGTAATCGCCATGAACGGGCTATCTATATTAGAAGGTCCTATCTTGGGATAAGCCAGGACCATGTTTCCAAAAGGACTAGACGAACCTTTGAGTTAAGTCTTCTATTTAAGGCATATGATTAAGAATGGTATTAACCTGCTATCGTTGCTTTGATTGAAACTCTTCTGCAATTTTATCTGCTTCACGTCATGAATGTACGTCAGGATCAGGAGTGTTCTTCATGAATCAAGAACGGTGATCATGTTACCTCCTTAGAAGAATTTGATATGATATGAATGGACTCCGTATGGTTAGCTATTAAAACTTTATGGAAAACAAATGACTACAGTAGGTCAACGGTGGGCCATAGTAATGCAGGAATGATTCTGAGAGTAATGAGCTGATTACTTACAACCTTGAGAGTTGTATTGGAATGGATGTTGAGAGTAAGTACCACTAATTGGGTCGTGGTGGTGTATAAGTTATCATTGATAGACTAATTAAGTCGATTATCTACCTATGATATATTTATTCCTTCTTATCGATAAAGAGTAGTATTACCCATACGAAGAAGGTTGCGGTATAGAAATGGATTCTAGTAACGATGAGGTCTAGAATGAGATCCCAGATTCGATTTTCGATATCGAGGGAGTTTCAAAGGTGATTGTGTATAAGCTCGAGGAAGAGCATGGGTCCATAGAATGATGGACGGAATGGCAAAAATATTTAGGCATGTGAAATGCGATGCTATAATACTTGATGTTGATATAAATACATATATGTTTTGTTCTCCTATGACAAACCTCTATAGTTCAGAGGTAGGTTCCAAGCCAGATATTTTGTGGCAGTATATTTTTTTCATATATATACAATTCTCTTCAATTCGTTCTTTTATCTTCTTTTCATTTCATGTAAACTGAGAAGAACAACCCTTTCAGAAGGGGAGGTATTGCCGAATGACTATCTATCTGTGTGATAGAAGCCGAGTAGGATACCAGCTATTGTTTAATTGCTTGTCAAGTACTAAAGGCTGGTCACCTTCTGTACTAACTATGCGATATAACAAGTGTTCATGATCATAGTGATCTCTCAATAAATTCCTTTACTTCTATCTGATTGATCAAACTTTGGGAAATAGAAACAGCTGAAAAAGGATAATAAAATTGTGATAGTATTCGGGATGGGAAGACATTCGTGATACTAAGGTTGACGTGGTTATTAAAAGGTTATAGAACGCTAACGAGCAAAAGTATAACCAGTATAATATTAGGAACGGAAGGTGGTAGCGATTACGAACTGGAAAAGAATGGGTATTGAGAAGCAAAAGTTCTAATGATTAGAAGCTATGATGAGAGTCTGTATAATAGACTTGAAAGAATTTGGAATGATCACTTAATGCGGATTGAGTTATCTTACGACAATAGATCATATGTCATTATCGAGGTATCGCCTTATGAGATCCTTGAGGGAAGACAATGTCGATCTCCCTTATATTAGGATGAAGTTGTAGAGCGCAAGATGCTCGGACCCGCAGTAGTCCAAAGGACCAAGGATATGATAGATCTAATCAGAGGACGGCTGGTAGTAGCCCAAGATGGACATGATAAGTATGTTGATTTGACACGAAAGGATAAAGAGTATGAAATAGGGGACCTAGTAATGTTATAGGTATCCCTTGGAAAGGATTGATGAGGTTCGGAAAGAAAGGAAAGCTAAGTCTACAATTTGTTGGACCCTTGGATATATTAAGACGTTTGGGAAGTTAGCATATGAGCTAGCCCTAACCCCGAACATGTAGCAGGTCGTAACGTGTTTCACGTATCAATGTTAAGGAAGTGTAATTCAGATGCCAGATAAATAGAGGCATATGAGCGCATAGATATGCAACCCGACGTAACATATATGGAGCAACCAGGAAGGGTTATAGAGTGAAAAGGAACAAGTGCTTAGGAGAAGGATTATCAAACTAGGCAGAGTTGGTGGTAGGACCACAATGGGGAAAAATTGACTAGAGAGTTAGAAGGCACAATGCTAGAAAAGCATCCCCAACTGTTTTCTATCTGATTCCGGGACGGAATCCTTTTAAGGAGGGGAGACTGTAATAACCCCAATTTTTGGAAATTTTTGAAACCCTTATGAATAGTGTTTTTGCTGAATGAGAAAAATTTTCATGCCACGCTATGTAGGGGTTCTGTTATTGATCTTATGGGATATTATTAGTACTCTATGTGGTATATAAGTGTATGTAAAGATCGTCAGAATCCAATTCCGAACACTTTGATTTTTCCCGGAAATCCACAAGATACGGAGAGAATTGAGTATAAGGTAACAGGATAAAAAGGATTTAAATTAAAGGATGATAAGAGAGGATCATAGAAGGAATACAATATATTGAGAAAGGTTAAGGGAAACTAAGTAATAAGATCCCGGGTATGATCCCTCAAACGACAAACGAAAACGAAAGTTAAGCGAACCGTATAACAGATCAGCGGTCATTAGGCAAACGATTAGGAAGTTAATCAAAGGGATTAGTGGGAATGATGTCATCCAACCAATAGAAAGAGGACAAGGAGGGGAGGATTACATCATGAGGATGACATAGGCATGACAAGAAAGAAAGGAGATGTGGTGACTTTTTAACCACACAAAATCAAGGGCAACTAGGTAATTTACTAAATCAAACACAAAAACAAGCCAACCAAGCCAAGCAAATCATTTTCATCAAAACACAAAAACCATTCTCTCATCCAAGCAAGCTTGCTCTCGGCTTTTACTATTGCAAATGGAGGAGAAATTCAAAATCAAAGATCCAAGCTTCCTAAATTGGTGAGTTGATTCCCTAATCATCTTCATGCTTAGTTAGGGCTATATCATGAGTTTAAGCCATCAATTCCTTCTCCATCTTCTTCATTTAATCAAAGAAGAAGACTATGAATAGTGTTTTCAAGTTTTTAACTTGAAGTTTTTCTTGTTTTTCTTGAAGATCCAAGCTTTCCTAAGACTTCTCAAAGCTTCTTAAGGCTTCCTAGCTCCTCCCACCACTTCAAGGAAGGTATACCATCTCCAAACCCTAGATCCCTATGTATTATAAGATGATTTTGATTAGTAGGATGATATTGTAGCTTGTTGTTGTGATTAGAGTTTGGGATTTGAAATGGTAGTGAAATGGAATGGTAAATGTTGAGGTTTTGATGAAAAGAACTTAAGTATGATTAAAGTTAAGCTTAGGCATAAGTATGAATGATTAAATTGAATTGGTTGGGGTTGTTATGATGTGATAAGGATAGATGTTGGTTGTATGTTGGATTTGAGGTTGGTTTGTGGTTGGTTTTGAATGGCTTAAAATTGGAAAATCGCGTAAACATAGCCGTCGTAACGTCCGATTTTCTTTGGACTGTTTTTGTGCATAGCATTAGGACCCGAGAACCCCCTGCTAGAATATGACCACTGCCATGTTTAGATAGCTCATGTTACGAGCTTCGTTTTGATATGTAGTTCGTTCGATTCCGATGCACGGTTTAGGAGAAACGACCGTTTCAAGTAACGGCATTTCGCGAACGAAACTTTTTCCCTTGCCTTACTTTGAAACATAGGTTAAAGACCAAAAAGGGTTAATTAATGTATGAAACATTTATGGTAAGTGTGTTAGGCAGTTGGTAAGACACTCGCGAAGGAATCGCTTTAAAACTCGTAAAGGTTAAATTATTAAAAATGGTGGAGCCGAGGGTACCCGAGTGACTTAAGCAAATCAGTGAGCGCAAAACAAGCGTTAGAGTCTAAGTTAGTTAAAGTATAGATTTACAAGTGATTTTGGTTTAATTCCAACTTACTTGTTGTTTATAGGTTACCAGACTCGTCCCGAGCCTTTTATCACCCCAAGTCGCTCAGGCAAGTATTCTATCCGTTATACTGTTGTTGTGATGTATACATTTGTATATGCATGATCTTGCGATAAATGCATATTGGTTATTTAGCAAATTCTTGCGATATATTGTAGCATGTGATATGGTATATATGCATGCCTGTTTCATATTCTTGAAATATATATCTGTTGGTTCAGTTGATAATACCTATGCTAGAGAATAGCGGTAACTTGCATATACCCTTAGTATAGGGACCCAAAGGTGAAAATATTTTCTAAAACCGGGAGTCGAGGATCCCGAGTAGATTTTGTATATATGGATATGGATATATATATATATATATATATATATATATATATATATATATGGTCATAGTTTTCCAAACTATTAATCGAATAAGGTTTATTCGATAACTTTAACTTTATTTTATTAATGAATATTATTTTGAATATTCATTCGGGGACTTATGACTCCTTTTATTTATTTATCTGAATATTATTTGAATATTCATTCGAGGGCTTATGACCCTTTTATTTATTTATCTGAATATTATTTGAATATTCATTCGAGGGCTTATGACTCTTTTATATTATTTATTGAATATTATTTGAATATTCATTCGAAGGCTTATGACTCGGTTTATATTATTTAATGAATATTATTTGAATATTCATTTGAGGATCTATGACTCCGATTATTTGCTGAGGTATATTCTTTATTTTATTAAAGAATAAGATGTCAATAATCAAACTTATTTTCGATTATTCAAATAAAGATAATACTTTCATATAAGTATATCTTTGGTTATTTAATACTCGTTTCAAGTATAAGTTTTAATACTTCTACTTCAATTATTTTTATAAAGATTATTCTTTATGGGAATATTATTTAAATAATAATATTCAGTCATTTTCTAAATATTCCGGGGACTGATTTACTTCATTAAATCAGCTTTACTCCAAACACTCTATAAAGTGTTTTCGAGTCTTCAAAATGATTTTTAAAGTTAGAGCGGATCCCAAAACTCATTTTTATATTTAAGATCTTCCTTTTTTTAAGGGGATTTAAATACTCGCTCAAAACCTGGGGAATCCGGCTCTGTGGTGTATTTTATATTCGCAACGAGGTTGCAGTTTTGGTAAATGAATTGATTACTTGCCCAATGTTCGGGAAGTAAGCCCATCTAATTGAGTCGGCATAAGCGACAGGCCGGGGTACGGTCTATTATTGTGTAAGTGGCTGGGTGGCAGTCCATCAACGCGTAAGAGGCCGGGTGGCGGTCCAGCACAAGGTCCTTATGAGGCCAGGGTGATGACCGGTGGGGGATTCATCCATCTACTAGTAGAAAAGGTTACTTATTGGTATCTTTGCCTGATCAGCAAGATATCTGGTTTATGCCAAAATTCTTTTCCTTTCCAAAATTTATTGGATGTTTCAAACTCTGTTCATACTTTACATAACAGAGGTTCCAGGAAATGTTTAAGAGATATATATGTGGATATATATATATCGGGACTAAATAAAATATCTCGTAATTTTTTTTCATTCAATAATATTTCAAAGATTGAATCTATTCAAGTCTTAACTTGTGGTCTCATCTATGGGATGTTTTTCTTAAAACTTATAATACTTTGAACGGTGGTAGTTCAAGTAGCTTTATAAATGATATAAGTGTGGTGAAGTATTGGTAACTTCATTCCTTGTTTTTACTTATATCTAGTAAGTAATTATCTTACACATGATAGAGAGTTTAGTAAGTATCCATTTAGATACTTATATTATTGTTATCACTACATATTATCTTGCGAGCTGTAAGGCTCACTCTTGCTTTATTTCTTCATCACACAACAACAGTTAGGAAAGATGGCCAGACTCCAGCAGACCCAGCGCAAGCGCGTGGGAAGCATCCCGCGTCTTCCCGATGATGTTGTGGCTGCTATAGCTGCAGAGGTAGATCTATTGGTAGATCAGGCATTCTATTTTTGAGAATCAAATTATGTATAATTATAACTTGTGGCAGATAATGGCAATTAACTGTAAATTTATCAAGTAATCATTTTGGGTTGTAATAACTTTTAAATTGTGGATTCAAAGACTTGTACTTATTTAAATTTCATCTCTGAGACTATAACGGGTTGTGGTGTGTGTTAGTGTGGGGTCACAGCATAAGGTTATTATTACTAATTAAGTGAAGTGATATTGTGGAAAGAAAGACCGTGACAACCCGGATCCCCGACCCCGGATCTGGGGGTGTTACACCATAGTAAGAGCCAATTTTCCGGGATAGTTGACTTGTATATAGCATCCCTTTTTCTGACTAGACAGATAGACTCTTGTGTATCAATTTTGGGCAGATGGCTGTAGCACTGTTGTACTTTTGACCAGATCAAACTATGTATTTCTCGCATTATGTATATATTTGTTTCCTTTCAGTTCAGTTCCTTAGTGACGAGATCACTGTTTTCATCATTATTGTTACTGCACTTCTTCTTAGAACTGTCATAAAATAATAGATTTGCGAGATACATTATCCCCATTATGGAAACTGTGCAAGGCACAATGTTGTGTATGATTGTGACCTAACATTGAATTTCCCAAAAAAATTTATCAGTATCATGCCGCCAAGAAAGATTGGAACTAGGGCGAACCCTAGATCTGAGGACCAGGGAAGCCATAACCATGACGATAGGAACCAAGAACACAGTGAAGAGGAAGATGAGGATTATGTTGAACAGGATGACTCCCTGTATGAAGAGGAGGAGGATACATATGATGTTGAAGGATTTGAGATAGAGGCTGAAGAAGGAGAAACTGAGGTTGAGCAACCAGTACCAAACCCAGTCATGGATCCCATGAGACAGTTCATGCAACTACTAAGGCAGAACTTGGAACGTCAACCCAACCCACCCCCTCAAGGAAATAACAATGCTGTGTTAAACTCCTTCAGGGCTTTCAAGTCCCTTAAGCCCCCTGAGTTCCACGGATCAGCCGACCCAGTTGAGGCAAGGGCATGGTTAAATGAAATGGAGAAATCCTTTGAGATTCTGAGTACCGATGAGGCACAGAAGACTGTATTTGCTACCTACCTTCTGAAAGGAGAGGCCAACTACTGGTGGGAGGCCAAGAAAAACATGGAAACAGATGCTAATATAACCTGGGAGATGTTCAGTCAGTTGTTTTTGGGAAAGTATTTCCGAAGGTTTATGGAGAACCAGATGGAGCTCAAGTTCTTGGAGCTAAAGCAGAATATCTTATCTATAGCAGAGTACGAAGCAAAATTTACCGAGTTATCAAGGTTTGTGCTGGAGTTTGTGAGCACCGAGGAAAAGAAAGCTAGGAGGTTTCAGCAGGGACTGAAACCGTGGATCCAGAATAGGGTGGCAATCCTTGAGCTTACGGATTATGCCACTCTGGTGCAAAAGGCAATAATTGTAGAAGCCGGAAGTGAACAGATGCAGAAAGAAAGAGAGAAGAAGGGAATAAAGAGGAAAAGTATGAGCATGGGTGGAGGTTCCGCAGGAGGGAGCTTCCCAACTAGATTTAATCGAGGAGCAGTGTCCCTACCGGGAAAGAACACTGGGTTTAAGCGGCCAATGAGTGTGAATGTGAGCCAGAGCGGCCAGAAGTCATATTTAGAGGAAAGAGGCAGACGCAGAAATTTTTGACCATGGTCCAGGCCAAAAGGATGCTACAAAAAGGAAATGAGGCTTACCTAGCCTATGTGGTGGACACGCAGAAGGAGGTGCCCAACTTAAAAGATATTCCGGTAGTCAACGAATTTGAAGATGTATTCCTACAAGACCTTCCGGGATTACCACCCGATAGAGTGATTGAATTTGCTATTGAGTTGGCCTCAGGAACGGCGCCAGTTTCAAAGGCACCTTACCGGTTAGCCCCATTAGAAATGAAGGAATTAGCTACTCAATTGCAGGAACTCTTGGATAAGGGTATGATAAGACCCAGTGTGTCTCCGTGGGGAGACCCAGTGTTATTTGTTAAGAAGAAAGATGGGAGCATGAGGCTGTGCATCGACTACTGAGAGTTGAACAAGCTAACCGTAAAGAACAGGTACCCGTTACCTAGAATAGACGATCTGTTCGACCAGCTAAAGGATGCTGTTTATTTTTCCAAGATTGACCTGAGAACTGGATATCACCAACTAAAGATTAAACTCGAAGATATTCCCAAGACCGCGTTCCGTACCAGGTATGAGCACTATGAGTTCTTGGTAATGTCCTTTGGATTAACCAACGCCCCATCGACTTTCATGGATTTAATGAACAGAGTATTTAAGAAGTACTTGGACAAGTATGTGATAGTTTTTATCAATGATATTTTAATCTACTCAAGGACTGAGGCAGAACATGCAGAGCATTTGAGGATAGCTCTAGGAATACTCAGAGAGGAACAGTTATATGCCAAATTCTCGAAGTGTGAATTCTGGCAGAATAAAGTACAGTTTTTAGGACATGTGATCAATAAAGAAGGAGTATTGGTCGACCCCCCAAGATAGAGGCGGTCTCAAATTGGGAAAGGACAACCACACCCACAGAGGTAAGGAGTTTCATAGGATTGGCCGGTTACTATCGTAGATTTGTACAGGACTTTGCGAAGATCGCAGCCCCTTTGACACGACTTACTCATAAGACAGAGAAGTTTGAATGGACGGAAAAATGCGAGAACAGTTTTCAGGAATTAAAGAAAAGGTTGGTAACGGCCCCGGTGTTGGCATTGCAAGACGGAAAAGGAGATTTTGTGATATATAGTGACGCGTCGCACAAAGGATTAGGGTGTGTGCTTATGCAGCACGGTAAGGTGATTGCGTATGCGTCAAGACAATTGAAGGAATACGAGATTAGATATCCTACTCATGACCTTGAGCTCGCGGTAATAGTTTTTGCCTTAAAAATTTGGAGGCACTACTTGTATGGAGAGAAGTGTGAGATTTTCACAGACCATAAGAGCCTCAAGTACATATTTACGCAGAAAGAGCTCAATATGCGCCAGAGGAGATGGTTAGAACTAATCAAGGACTATGATTGTGAGATTCTCTATCATCCAGGGAAAGCCAATGTGGTGGTTGACGCCCTTAGCAGGAAGGAAAAACTCAAAATGATAATGACTTCGGAGGAATTGATAAGGGATTTTGAGAGAATGGAAATAGAAGTAAAGGTAACCGGAGCCGGAACTGAAAAGCTGTTTGAGATCTCAATGCAGCCAGAGTTATTGGAAAAGATTAGATTGTGCCAAGAGAAAGTAATGAATGATGGCAGCGAGTCAATGACTGAAGAAGAGATCCATACTGAGAGAGATGATAAAGGGATAATGAGGTACTCCTACCGGATTTGGGTTCCGAACGTTCAAGAGCTTAAAGACGAGATTTTGGATGAAAGCCATAGTTCAAGGTATTCCATTCACCCGGGAAGCACCAAGATGTATAGGGATTTGAAGGAGTATTACTGGTGGCCCAACATGAAGAGGGACGTAGCAGAATGGGTAAGCAAATGCTTGACTTGCCAAAGAGTAAAGGTAGAGCACCAGAGACCCAGTGAACTTTTACGACCCCTGGAGATTCCCGAATGGAAATGGGAACAGATAGCCATGGATTTTGTTATCGGTTTACCAAGGACGAAAGCCAACCATGATGCCATATGGGTGATTATAGATCGACTGACAAAGTCAGCTCATTTCATTCCTATCAATGAGAGATACACAGTCGATAGACTGGTGAACATTTACCTTAAGGAAATAGTGACGCGACATGGAGACCCAGCGTCCATTGTCTCAGACCGAGACCCCAGGTTCAAATCCAGATTTTGGAGGAGCTTTCAAGAATGTGCGGGGACCAAGTTAAATATGAGTACCGCTTACCATCCCCAGATGGATGGGCAGAGTGAAAGGACCATCCAGACACTAGAGGATATGTTGAGAGTCTGTGCAATAGACTTTAAAGGAAGTTGGGATGATCACTTGCCGTTGATCGAGTTTTCTTATAACAATAGCTTTCATGCTAGCATCGGAATGCCGTCTTATGAGGCCCTGTACGGAAGAAGGTGTCGATCTCCCTTATACTGGGATGAAGTAGGAGAGCGGAAGATGCTCGGACCCGAAGTGGTCCAAAGGACCAAAGATATAGTGGATCTTATCAGAGGACGGCTGGTAGCAGCCCAAGACAAACAGAAGAAATATGCAGACCTAGCCCGAAAGGACAAGGAGTATGAAGTAGGGGACTTAGTACTACTAAAAGTATCCCCTTGGAAGGGATTAATGAGGTTTGGAAAGAAAGGGAAACTAAGCCCAAGATACATTGGACCTTTTGAGATACTAAGACGGATTGGGAAGTTGGCTTACGAGTTAGCCTTACCCCCGAACCTACAACAAGTTCATAATGTGTTCCATGTGTCAATGCTAAGGAAGTATCATCGGGATGCCAGGCACATAGTGGAGTACGAGCAGGTGGATATGCAACCAGATCTGACTTACGTGGAAAGACCAGTAAAGATTATGGATAAGAAGGAGCAGGTGCTTCGGAACAAAGTAATCAAGCTAGTCAGAGTGCTATGGCAGAATCATAATGTGGAAGAATCAACTTGGGAACTAGAGAGCGCAATGCTAGAAAAGTACCCCCATTTGTTTTCTATTTGATTCCGGGACGGAATCCTTTTAAGGAGGGGAGACTGTAATAACCCCAAAATTTTGAACTTTTTGTAACCCTTATGAATAGTGTTTTTGCTGATATTGCTGAAAAAAAAACTTTTCATGCCACACTATGTAGGGGTTCTTTTATTGTTATTCTGAGATCTTATTAGTACTCTATATGATATATAAGTGTATGTAAAGATCGTCAGAATCCAAATTCAAACACTTTGATTTTTCCCGAAAATCCACCAGATACCGAAAGAATTGAGTATAAGGTAACAGGATAAAAAGGATTTAAATTCAAGGATTATAAGAGAGGATCATAAAAGGAATATAATGTATTGAGAAAGGTTAAGGAAACCCAAGTAATAAGATCCCAGGTATGATCCCTCAAACGACAAACGAAAACGAAAGTTAAGCGAACCGTATAACAGATCAGCGGTCATTAGCCAAGTAATTAGAAGCTAATCAAAGAGGTTAGTGAGGATGATGTCATCAAACCAATAAGAAGAGGACAAGCATGGGAAGATGACATAGGATTGATGACCTAAGCATGACCAAAAAGGGAAGGAAGTGTGGTTGATTTCAAGCCACACAAAAATCACCATGGTTAAAAGGTAAATAATTAACACAAAATCAAAAACAACCAGCCAACAAATCAAAACACCAAAAGCCACAAGTTGACTTCCCATTTCAAGCTAAAAGCTCTCGGCCCTTTCATTCTTTCAAGAAAAGAAAAACCAAAATCCAAGTTCCAAGCTTCATTAATTAGTGAGGTAATTATCTAAGATTCCTTATGCATAGATATAGCTATCCTATAAGTTTAAGCTTCAAATTCATTCACAATCTCTTCCTAAAATTCATGGAAGAAGAGGGTGAATAGTGTTTTTCAAGAACTTAAAGTTTTGTTCTTGAGTTTTTGTTTAGATTAAGCTTTGGTAAGGACTTTCAAGGGTGATTCCAAGCTCCTTAGTTACTTTTACTCACCAAGGAAGGTATAATCTCATACCCTAGCCCTACTTTTGTATATTTAGAGCTTTTGTGTTTGGTATGGTTCATGAGAAGCTTGATTATTGTGTAGTTAGAGATGTGTTGGTTTTGTGATGTGTTTGGGAGTTGTAAATCTTGTTGATTAGTTAAAGAACTTAAGTAAAGCTTTTAGTTCATGTTGGGAAGTAGTATAAATTTGGAAATATTGAGTTATTGGGGCTGTTGTAGCATTGTATGTATGGAGTTTGGTTGTATGGTTGAATTGTTGGTGGTTGATTTGGAGTAGGATAAAAATTGGTAATCGCGTAAACATAGTCGTCGTAATGTCCGATTTACTTTAGACTGTTTTGTTCTTAACATCAGGAACCTAGAACTCATTGATAGGTTTTAACCATTGCCATGATTAGATAGTTCATGTTACGATCTTCATTTTGATATGTGGTTCATTTGAATCCGATGTACGGTTTAGGAGAAACGACCGTTTTAAGTAACGGCATTTCGCAAACAAGCCATTACCCCTCGCCTTACTTTGGAACCTAGGTTAAAGACCTTAAAGGATTAATTGGAGTATGAAACATTTATGTAAAGTGTATTAGGCAGTTGGTAAGGCACTCATGAAAGAATCACCTTAAAACCCTTAATGGTTAATTTCTTAAAAATGGTGGAGCCGAGAGTACTCGAGCGACTTAAGAGAATCGTTGAGCGCAAAGCGAGTGTTAGAGTCTAATTGGTTACAGTATAGATTCATAAGAGACTTTGGTTTAATTCCAACTTATATGTTGTTTATAGGTTACCAGACTCGTCCCAAGCCATTTATCACCCCCAGTCGCTCAGGCAAGTTTTCTACCCGTTATACTGTTGTTGTGATATATATATGTATATGCATTATCTTGTGATAGATGCATGTTGGTTAATTAGCAAATTTTGCGATATATTGAAGCATGCTGATATGGTATATATATGCATGTCTGTTTCGTAATCTGGTTATCTATCTGTTGATTTCAATGCTTATAGTTGCATAATACCTATGCTAAAGATAAGCAGTAGTTGCGTATACCCTTAGTATAGGGGACCCAAAGGTGAACATTTTCTAAAACCGGGAGTCGATGTTCCCGAGTATATTATATATATTTATATATATAGATATAGATATAGTTTTTCAAAACTATTAATTGAATAAGGTTTATTCGATAACTTTATATTATTTAATGAATATTACTTGAATATTCATTCGAGGACTTATGACTCGGTTATATTATTTAATGAATATTATTTGAATATTCATTTGAGGACTTATGACTCCGATTATTTACTAAATAATACTCTTTATTTTATTAAAGAATAATGTTTCGATAATCAAACTTATTTTCGATTATTCAAATAAAGATAGTACTTTCGTATAAGTATATCTTTGGTTATTTAATATTCATTTCAAGTATGAGTTTAAAACTTTTACTTCAAGTTATTTATATAGAGAGTATCCTTATGGGAATATTATTTAAATAATAATATTCAGATATTTTCTAATATATCGGGACTGATTTATTTCATTAAATCAGCATTACTCCGAACATTCTTAAAAATGTTTTCGAGTCTTCAAAATGATTTTAAAAGTTAGAGCGGATCCCAAAACTCATTTTTATATTTAAGATCTTCCTTTCAAAGGGGATTTAAATACTCGCTCAAAACCTGAGGGATCCGGCTCTGTGGTGTATTTTATATTCGCAACAAGGTTGCTGTTTTGATAAATGAATTGATTACTTACCCAACATTCGGGAAGTAAGTCCATCTATTGAGTCGGCATAAGCAACATGGGCTCAGTGGGCGTCCATGAAAGTGTAAGTGGCTCAGTGGGAGTCCATCAAATGCGTAAGTGGCTGAGTGGCAGTCCAGCATAAGGTCCTATTGCGGCCAGGGTGATGACCAGTGGGGAATTCGTCCATCTACTAGTAGAAAAGGTTACTTATTGGTATCTTTGCCTGATCAGCAAGATATCGGGTTTATGCCAAAATTCTTTTCCTTTCCAAAATTCATTGGATGTTACAAACTCTGTTCATACTTTACATAACAGAGGTTTCCAGGAAATGTATAAGAGATATATATGTGGATATATATATCGGGACTAAATAAAGTATCTTGTAACTTCATTTCATTCAATAATATTTCAAAGATTGAATCTATTCAAGTCTTAACTTGTGGTCTCATCTATGGGATGACCTTTTGAAACCTATAATACTTTGAACAGTGGTAGTTCAAGTAGTTTTATAAAATGGTATAAGTATAGTGAAGTAATTGGTAACTTCATCTTCCTTTAAGCTTATATCCAGTAAGTAATTACCTTACACTTGATAAAGGTTTCCAGTAAGTTATCTATTTAGATACTTGCATTATTGTTTACACTATATATTATCTTGCGAGCTGTAATGCTCACTCTTGCTTCATTTCTTCATCACACAACAACAGTTAGGAAAGATGGCCAGACTCAAGCAGACCCAGCGCAAGCGCGTGGGAAGCGTCCCGCGTCTTCCCGTTGATGTTGTAGCTGCTATAGCTGCAGAGGTAGATCTATTGGTAGATCAGGCATTCTACTTTTGGGAACCAATTATGTATAATTATAACTTGTGGCAGATAATGGCAATTAACTGTAAACTTATCAAGTAATCATTTTGGGTTATAATAACTTTTAAATTGTGGATTCAAGGACTTGTACTTATTTCAATTTCATCTCTGAGACTATAACGGGTTGTGGTGTGTGTTAGTGTGGGGTCACAACATGGGGTTATTTATTATTAATTAAGTTAAGTGATATTGTGGAAAGAAAGACCGTAATGACCCGGATCCCCGACCCCAGATCTGGGGGTGTTACAGGTGCCATGAGAAGAATTGAAAATTGAGAGTGCTTGTAAGGTGTTTGATAAAATGTCTGTATGAAAAACAACTTCAGGAGATGAGAGATAGTAAAAGTGAAGAAGGAGAGATAAAGTGTAAAAGTAAATAAAAGATTGTATAATCTTCTCTCTCTCTTACTTATACATGGTTAAAAGAAAAATATAACCGTTGGACACCTGTCAGACATGCAGCAATAATGAATCGTTAATGGGCACAGGAAAACAGTAATCATTACTTATCACATGCAGTTTTTCAAGGAAAAACCGTTCCACTTACCCAGTAATCCCATTAATTGAGGTAAGTCAATTTTAATTCAAAATTTAAATTGTTCCCACTTAGTCAATTATTTTCACTGCAAAACCAATATTCTGAAAATAAATTTCGAGTGTGAGAATGACCGAAATAAATCAAGTAAACAAGTACTGATATTTTAAAATCAGAACTTAATTTAAATCAATGATTAAAATGATTATCAGAACATGGATATATCAGGATTTAATAGTGCAGTTAAATTGCAAACATCTCAGAGACAGAATCTTGCAAAAATAAGAAATTCCATTAATATATTAAGAAAATACATTCATGAAATTGAAAATTACATCAGAACATTACAAGACTGTCCTAAGCTTCTATTCCTAACATCAACAGCCTTAGTCCTAGCTCAAGAAGCAGGGCAAGGCTGACGATGAAGAAAAACAGGAAGAAGAAAATAAGTTATTTCTTCTTCCTACTCTCTACAAAAAGAATAGCGAGTCGGATGATTCGCTCTTGCTGGCGGAGAGCTTCCAGCCGTTCTTCCTCCAATCGCTCCAGATGGCGATGGTAATCCATGTAAAAGAACAGGAGGTGTGTGAGAACCTCCTGGGGAACCGAGTCCCATATCTCATCAGGAATGACCGTTACGTGCCATTCCTGCTGCCAGGCCTCACAGCTCAGCTCCATATTGAAGGTTTCATAGTTCAAAAACATATTGTAGTTGACCATGTTTGTGTTGGTATGAAGGAAAGGAGAGTGAGTATGTGAGAAAAGAAATGATGTGTAGGCTGATGTGAAGTGTTGGTTTATATAGGCAAGAGAATGCCAGGAGACGCAAGGAAATTTAATGCTGACAGGTAGAAATAATTCTACCTCGTCTCCCTAGACTGGGAAGAGGAAAAACAGTCATTGGAAGTGTAAAACGAGGTTTAATGCGCACAAGAAACAAGTAAAAATTACTATGCATGTACGTGTACCACTATCCCTAATTATATTGACTATTAATATTCCACCCAAACATATTCTGATTTAAAATGAGACTGTTTCATATTTTAACCACAAATAAGTCAAGTAAAGGATCAGAATTTAATATCAGAACTTAGACTTATATCAGAACTTAACAGTCATCAGAACATGATTCCTTAACTCAAAAAATGAATGCCTATCTACGTAATTCTTCATCCAAATTCTAATATCGATTCTTCAAAACTTAATCATCAGAACGTTCAACAGAACCTGTCCTTAGAATTTATGCAATCTGACACATAAACTGTTCATCTACAACAACATGGATCACCACAGTAATTTTCATCATTCATATAGAGTGTTAGTGTGTGCATTAAGCTAAATATCAGACAAAGAGTAAAGTCTGATTCACTTCAGTACATCTTAGAAATAAGGCATAAATAAAACTTTACTTAAAATCTGTCATTATTCTGAAGCCTACTATTGAATGAGTTCATGCATGAGTCCACCTCAACTCTCTTGTGCTAATTTTGTGCATCTTTTTAAATTCCATTTTGCAGTGGCTTCTCAGTGTAAGTGAGTCACGACTGCTTATCAGAATTTATTCTATTATCAGAGTATTTCTCCAGTAATCATAGAGTGTGAAAAGTCACCAAGAAAAATATTTTGCTTTTCTGATGCATATTACTTAATACCAGCAATGCACTTGGGTCGTCCCTTCCACATTTTTACTCTAGACCTCAAAGAAGTACCTGATTTTTATTTCTCTTTCTTTTACTTTTTCTTTTGATAAGAGAGGTTTATCAGCACTTAGTACATTCAACAGATTTATTAACATCAGAACTTAACAGATGAGAAACATTCTTCTAGTTTTTGACTTAGTAATAAGATAGACAAAGTAAACTTAACTAAGCTCAATATCAGAATTTGCTTGTGTCAATAGATTCCACAGAAATAATTACTTCTAACATGGGATCTCTAGTATAGTGAAGACTACTAGGTCATCATGTAGCACAGTTATACTCATAGGATTGAATAGTCACATGAACAGACATATCATTATCAGAGTTTAGAAATTCACATCAGACAACAATCAGTACTTAAGCAATTTTCAAGTAAGCACAGAATACACAAGGAAAACAATATCTGTAAATACTGATCATAAAGTCTGATGCATCAGAATAAAAACTAAGAAGATTTAGAGAAAGAACCTGAAACCATTCCAAGTTCATTTACCAATCTTGTAAAAGTAGCTTCACACAGTGGTTTTGTGAAGATATCTGCTAGTTGTTGATCTGTTGGAACAAAGTGCAATTCTACTGTACCATCATCCACATGTTCCCTTATGAAGTGGTACCTAATGCTGATGTGCTTTGTCATTGAGTGTTGAACTGGATTACCTATCATAGCAATAGCACTTTGATTATCACATTAAATAGGGATTTTAAAATATGTTAACCCATAATCCAGTAACTGATTCTTCATCCAAAGAATCTGTGCACAACAGCTTCCTGCAGAAATGTATTTTGCTTCTTCAGTTGATGTGGAGATTGACTTTTGTTTCTTGCTAAACCAAGAAACCAATCTGCCTCCAAGAAATTGGCAGCTTCCACTTGTGCTTTTCCTGTCAATTTTGCAACCTGCAAAATCTGCATCTGAGTAACCTATTAGTTTAAAATCTGATTCTCTGGTATACCACAATCCCAGATCAGCTGTTCCCTTAAGATACTTAAAAATCCTTTTCACAGCTGTTAAGTGAGGTTCTCTTGGATCTGCTTGAAATCTTGCACAGAGACAGGTAGCATACATGATATCAGGTCTACTAGCAGTTAGATAAAGTAGAGAGCCAATCATACCTCTATAATCAGTAATATCTACTGATTTACCAGTATCCTTATCTAGTTTTGTTGCAGTGGCCATGGGAGTGGATGCACTTGAACAATCTTGCATCCCAAATTTCTTTAGCAAATTTCTGGTGTACTTGGTTTAACAAATAAAAGTGCCTTCTTCATTCTGCTTGACTTGAAGGACCAGAAAATAGCTAAGTTCCCCCATCATACTCATTTGATACCTTGACTGCGTCAGTTTGGCAAACTTCTTGCAAAGTCTGTCATTTGTAGAACCAAAAATGATATCATCAACATATATCTGAACCAGAAGTAAGTCCTTTCCATGGTTGAGGTAGAACAGTGTTTTGTCTATAGTTTTTCTGTTAAATCCACTTTCCAGAAGAAACTGAGCTAAAGTCTCATACCATGCGCTTGAAGCTTGCTTAAGGCCATAGAATGCTTTATCAAGCCTGTAGACATAATCTGGATATTTGGAATCTATAAAGCCTGGAGGTTGTTCAACATATACTTCCTCCTCCAATTCTCCATTGAGAAAAGCACTTTTCACATCCATTTGAAAGACAGTAAACTTTTTGTGAGCAGCATAAGCCAAAAATATCCTTATGGCTTCCAATCTAACAACTGGTGCAAATATTTCATCATAGTCAATTCCCTCCTGTTGAGAATATCCTTTTGCAACCAACCTTGCCTTATTCCTTGTAATTATGCCATCACTATCAGTTTTGTTTCTGAATACCCACTTTGTACTAACAACAGATCTGTTCTTTGGTCTTGGCACTAGGGTCCAGACTTTGTTTCTTTCAAATTCATTTAACTCTTCCTGCATTGCTTGCACCCAATCAACATCTTGAAGAGCTTCTTCCACTTTCTTTGGTTCAGTCTGAGAAAGAAAAGAATTGTAAAGACATTCACTTAAAGTAGTTGTTCTAGTTCTGACACCTGTATCAGGATTTCCAATTATCAAATCAGGTGTATGTGATTTAGTCCACTTCCTTGCAGATGGAAGGTTTTCTCTAGAACTGGATGCTCCCCCATGATCCATGCTATCTTTATTAACATTTTCTGATGCTCCCCCTGAAACTATGCTCTCTGTGTTGGATTCTTCAGAATTTAGATTTTCAGAACTATCAGAACTTGGCTTATCAGAACTTGACGAGTCAGAACTTGAAAAGCCAGTTGTCTGTTCTGATGCTTCTTGAGATGTGGTTGTCTCTTCAGTATGCTCCCCCTGTACAGGTGCATTTTCCTTTGGCGTAGTCACTACAGTTTCAATAACATCATAGCTTAATCCATCAGAGTTTGTAGTATCGAATTTAGACTTTCAGGATTTTCAGTACCAGAATTTAAGTCTTCATTTTCAAATCTCAGCTGCTCATGATCATTGAAGTCTTCAAGTCCAGTAATCTTCTTATCATCAAAAGAGACATTGATAGATTCCATGACCACTCTTGTTCTCAAGTTATAGACTCTGAAGGCTTTTGTGGACAGTGGATATCCAACAAAGATTCCTTCATCAGCTTTTAAATCAAATTTGGATAGCTGTTCAGGATGAGTCTTAAGAACAAAACACTTGCATCCAAATACGTAAAAATACTTCAGATTCGGCTTCTTATTTTTCACCATCTCATATGGTCTTTCCTTGCTTGTTAATGAGTGCTGCATTCTGAGTAAAATAAGCAATTTGCACAGCTTCAGCCCAGAAATAGGTTGGAAGTTTTGCTTCATCAAGCATTGTATGTGCAGCTTCAATAAGAGTTCTATTCTTTCTTTCAATAACTCCATTTTGCTGTGGAGTTCCAGGAGTAGAGAATTCCTGCTTGATTCCATGATTTTTGTAGAACTCTTCCATTATCAAATTCTTGAACTCAGTACCATTATCACTCCTTATTATTTTCACAGAATCTTTGACCAATTTATCCAGTTGCCTGACATGATCAATCAAGATAGATGCAGTTTCACTTTTTGTGTGCAAGAAATACACCCATGTGTATCTGGTGAACTCATCCACTATGACCATAGCATATCTCTTCTTTGCAATAGACATGACATTTACTGAACCAAATAGATCAACATGTAGTAGGTGATAAGGCTTAAGAATTGATGATTCAGTCTTGCTCTTGAATGAAGATTTCCTTTGTTTGGCCTTCTGACAAGAATCACAAAGGCCATCAGGAGCAAATACTGACTTTGGCAGTCCTCTCACAAGATCTTTCCTGACCAACTCATTTATATTGTTGAAATTTAAATGAGAGAGTTTCTTGTGCCAATTCCAGCTTTCTTCAATTGATGCTCTACTCATCAGACAGATTGCACAACCATCAGTACTTGTTGAAAGCTTGGCTTCATAAATGTTACCACGCCTGTATCCTTGCAGAACAACTTTGCCTGTAGATTTACTTACTACTTCACAGTGTTCTTCAAAGAAATCCACATGATAACCTCTGTCACAGATTTGACTGACACTCAGCAGATTGTGTTTAAGTCCTGAGACCAGAGCTACTTGCTTAATGATGACATTCCCAAGATTAATATTGCCATATCCCAATGTTTTTCCAATGTTGCCATCTCCATAAGAAACACTTGGGCCAGCCTTCTCCACAAAGTCTAATAGCAAGGCTTTATTTCCAGTCATATGTCCTGAACATCCGCTGTCCAGAACTAGGATGTTTTTCCTATTGCCCTGCAATCATAAAGACCACTAAAAATTAGTTTTAAGGACCTAGACAAGCTTGGATCCTTTGGCCTTATTAAGTCTGTTAACATTTGCAGCGGATTTAGCATCAGAGTTTATGTTAACATATTTCTTATCATAATTTACACTATCAGACTTTGAATCAGAACTTACACTAGAAGGAACAATGGTAACTTTCTTTAAAGAAGGTTTTATTTGATAATAATCATAGTACAAACTATGATATTCCTTACAAGTATAAATGGAATGCCATAAACTACCACAATAAAAATAAGGATTTTGTGGCTTATATCTAACAGACTGACTCTTAAATCCTGACTTTGAAGGTAAGGAGTTTATGTTCTTATTCTTCCTGCAAAAAGAAGCCAGATGGTTAGAACTTCCACAGTTATGACATGTTTTTCTAGGAGCATCAGGAACAGACTTATAATCATTGCTTTTATTCACACCTTCTTTTCCATTCCTATTTTTCCTAGGTGATTTCACCTTCTTTGCATTCTTAACTTCTTTCATCTTATACTTAAGCTGCTTCTTTGTCATTAAGCCTACGTTTACTTCAGTTGTCTTTTCCTGTTTTAGTTTGTCAGAAGTTAATTCCTTCTTAACTTCTAATTTCTCAGTATCAGAATTTACAGCTACAAACTTAACAGGTTTTAACTTTGGCTTTTGTTTAACAACTACATGCTTAATATCTACAGTTCCTTTATCATTCTTATCCTCTCCATAACCTAAGCCCTCTTTCCAGTTTTCACTACTTAACAAATTATGAGTTGTTCTACCAGAGTTAGTCCAAGTCCTGATAATCTCTCTTTCCTTTTCTAACTCAGCTTTTAGAGATTCATTCATTTTAAGTACTTCATCCCTAACATAGAAAGCAACATCTCTATCTTTCTGAGTTTGATGGAACATGACGAACTCCTTTTCTAAATAATCATTCCTTTTTTTACAAGCAAGATTTTTAGAAGTTAATCTTTCATATGTTAAAGTTTGATCTCTATAGCTAATGAACATGGTTTTAAGATATCTTCTCAACTCATTAATATCATCAGTATGAAAGGCATAAGTAGTTTGAGGTACCTTTAATTTAGCAGCTTCAGAACTGCTTTCAGCACTTGCCTTATCAGCATTTGTCATCAGGGCATAATTCTCCTCACTTTCAGAATCTGAGGTGTCTGTCCAGCTTTTCTTCTTTGTGACAAGAGCCTTGCCTTTGTCACTCTTCATTTTCTTGCAATTAGGAGATATGTGGCCTTTCTCACCACAGTTGTAGCATTTGACATTTGTATAATTTCCTCTGTCAGACTTTCCTCCTTTGCCCTCAGATTTTCTGAAATTCTTCATCAGAATTTGTGCCTTTTATGGAAAACTTCTTTCCCTTCCTGAACTTTCTGTATGCAATCTTTGTGATTCCTTTCACCATAAGAGCACACAGCTTCATCATCTCTTCATCAGCATCCATCTCAGGCAAGCTTTCAGATTCTGAGTCATCATCACTTTCAGAACTTGATGACTCAGTATCAGACTTTGTGAAGAGAGCTTTACCGTTGTCTTTCCTTGAGGTTGCTGTCTTGGGGGATTCTTCTTCAGCCTTAAGAGCAATTGTCCTTGACTTTCCTCCTTTCCTCTTGCTTCTTTGTTCCATCTCAAGTTCATGAGTCTTGAGCATCCCATAAATTTCATCAAGATTTGTTTCATCAAGATTATAGTTGTCTCTTATTGTTGTTGCCTTCAAATCCCAGCTTTCAGGAAGAGCCAACAGGAATTTAAGGTTTGAATCTTCAAGATCATACTCTTTATCAACCAGTGACAAGTCATTCAAGAGTTTGACAAATCTATCATATAAATCAGTCAATGACTCATTAGCTTTTGAGTCAAAGTGTTCATACTCTTGAGTGAGTATAGTCTTCATGTTCTTCTTAATTGTATCAGTTCCCTGACATCTTGTTTCCAAGGTATCCCATATCTCCTTTGCAGTCTTGCAGTTTATTACCCTTTTTGACATTACATTATCAATAGCACTATGCAGTAAGTGTCGTACCTTAGCATCCTTAGCAATTGATGCGATATCTTCAGTAGTGTAATCACTCTTCTCCTTTGGTACAGACTTTGCTGCTTCACCTGCAACTGCAACTGCGAGCTTGGTTGGTTTGTGAGGCCCTTCCTTGATTCTATCAAGATATTCTGGATCTGTGGCTTCCAGAAATATGGTCATCCTCACCTTCCATATAGGATATTCATATGGTCTCAATATGGGAACTCTAATAGTCTCATATCGGCTTTGAATTTGTGTATTTGGAGGTTCTTCAGTTTTGGTGGGCTTAGTTGGAGTTTCTACTTCAGACATGATTGTTTTTGGATCTTAAACTGTTTGTGTGTTAACAGATAGGCTCTGATACCACTTGTTAGGTCACACACACTGTAGAGGAGGGTGAATACAGTGTATAGCACAATCAAATCAAACTTTAATAACTCAAGTAACAGAAAACAAACTTTATTCAAAATAATAAACTCTGTTACAGTATGGAACTCTCCTCTCTCAGTGAAGAACAAATATCACGAGAGCTGCTAGGGTTACAAAGAATAATCTTCTCGATTATGATAACACTTATAGTGTAAACCCTATGTCTGTGTTTATATATTATTCAGTTACAAGATAATCGCTAATTGATATGGAATATAATTCTGCTTCCTAAAATATATCAATCAGATATCTTTTCTTCCAAGTATTCTATTCTTCATAGAATTCCATATTCATGCATATCTCTTCTTATGTTTATCTCGATCTTCTCTTCTTGTAAATCAGCTGCTTTCCTTATTTGAATATTTCCTTTAAGTCCTGATATTATCTTCTGATAAATATCTCCTGAACCTTAAGTACTGACGATTTAATTTCTAACTTCAGTATAAGTGCTGATTTCAGTTAATTACTGATTTGTCCTGTTTAAGTAAGATCTGTAAACTAAACATAAATCACATTAGTCATGACATTATCAAATATATCTAACACATATTATTTGTTCAAAATAAACCGTAGGTGGAAAGTCTAAAAATAAACCACCTGAAATTATAAACATTTATGTTCATCTTTCCTTTCCTATATGCAAATTAATTTAAAAAATTTAATCTATATTCAAGTCCATTTCTAAAAATTAACCTAAGTTGATTGTTAGTAAATAAAAAACATTTGTCAATTATATCAACTATATAGCTCTTGGATAGCTTGGTGGAACAATATTTATTCATATTTATCTAATGAATCTCGCCAAACTCTATCCCTCTAAGTTCACAATCCTATTGTGGTAACTTAGTTAATTCAAACATAATAGGTAAAAAGTATCAATATACTTCAACACATCTCCCACGATAGATGGAAGTACTTCGCTTTGGCAAACCCACCCCTCATCGATCTAGGGGTTAACGCACTGGACTTATTGGAAGGCATCAGATCAACTTAATATTAACTTTAGGGTTTTGTTAATTTTAAAATGACCATGCCCATCATGAAGAGATTCCTAATTTTTTTTGAATAAAATACTTCAAATCAATATTCGTCAATGGTTGGATTTCCATGTAGTGAGAGAGTCACAACAGTTTCGCTTAAACCCACAACCTTACAAGTTCAATGAACCCTCTTTTAAAAATATTGCCCAATGTCGGAAATAGAAAATTAGTATTTTATTTTGTGTTTCATAAACACGAGAATCTCATAATCATTTATTCATTTTAAAATCTTGAATCGTTACAGATTTTATATTGTTTAGGAAGCATGGCATGGGTGTCATATCTAATACATAAATCATTAATCTAATTAAGCATGCATCATTAAACTACTCTACACATACATTCATCATATGAGTTTATATATGTAAATTGCAATTAAGTAAACATGGTTGGTTATGTCCAGTCCTATGTGATCTTCATCAAGCTAATGACAACGATCTAAGTCAATCTAAGGTGGAAAATAAATAAAAGCTAATTAGTACATGTCTTCTTTCTTGAGTTGTCTCTTCCTTAAATGCTTTCTTGAATGGCCTGCATGTGGGATTACCCTTCCTTGATCTTTAAATCTTCACATCTTCATCTACAGGACATGAATTAAATATAAAAAATAATTTAATGAATTTACAAGAAGAACTCGAGTTACATTCGAGATTTAATAATTACAAGATCAAACGACATGCAAGCCGTATTTAAAAAAAACCATTAACCTAAGGTCATAAGACATAACCATCCAACATGCTCAATTAAAATATAAGAACATGTTAGAACACTGTTAGGAATATGTTGTGTTCTTGATGATAACTTGAAAAAAACACTAAGTAGATTTTATTTAAGTGAATTTGTAGCTTTCAATGGATGATCATTTCAACATCCCTTGAAAGAGTAGCTTATGTAACAATAAGACTAGTAACACATTTCTGCATACTTGAATGACTTAGTGAACTAGATATTGTAGATTGTTCAAGTCATGTTAACTACTAGATTATTATGCAAGATAGGATGGTGAATTATAAATATTAGATACCTTGTAATCTTGTATAAATGAAATAGAGTTAACTATCAAAAAGACAGTCTCAACGGATGATTCACAAAGCTTCAACGGATGATCAACATAAGTCTCGATGGATGATCAACCAAAGTTCCAACGGATGATCAATCTGAGTTTCAACGGATGTTCAAATTCAAAAGAGCAGTTGATAGTAACTTGACAGTCACATGCATTGGTTGGATGCAAATGGAATGTGGTAGCCTGTTTGAAGGATTTAGAGAACAAAGAAGCATTTCCATTTCCATGCTAAATAGATGATATTCAAAGATGCTGGAAAGAGAAGTGTAGCATCAGGAAGTTTGACTAGATACAGTTTGTCTTATTATCTTGTAACTTGGTGATATATAAACCAAGTGTAGCAAGTTGAATAGTATTCAAGTAAGTAAGCATTTTTACCAGAGAAATAGATAAGGCAAAATCTGTAAAGAATTTCTCAGTTCTTGCATTCTCAACTTGTAAGCAGCTGTGAATAATTTTGTTACACAAAGTTCTCAACTTAATATATATCTCTTGTGGAAAAGTTCAATCCACCAGAAAGTTTTTAAATACTTGTATTTATTTACTTTGTGCTTTGATTTCAATATTACTCTCATTCTGCACCTTTTCCAAATCAAACACAGTTATATATTTATAGAAGAACAGTTCTTGAAATTCAAAAAGAAGCTAGAATTACATTCAACCCCTCCTTCTGTAATTCTTGTTTAGATCGTTTGGGAATAACAAACACGTAATATGATCTAAACATATCATACCCATCACGATCTAATCATTAAAACCAAATATGGCAAAAATCAGAAAATTCGAAATTAAATCTAATAACATAAAAAATCGCATATTACAGGGACTAAACGATGTCTAACTCCTTACAGATAATCGGACATTGTTCAGATACACATTTTAAATTTCGAAAAGGTACTCGTTCGTGAAAATCGGACAACAGACCAAGATTTCAGCAAATCTGTTGTATCCGATTCAGAATCGTATCAAATATGATTCTTGTCACACCCCAAACCGATAACACAGACACTAAATAAATGTGAACCATAATTATGTTACAACTTATAAGTCCAAAAGATGATAATAATAATACGATTATAAACCCAACAAAAATATTAACAATCCTGAGATCTTTACAAGTTCACAGTTTGGAACAGCCCTTCTAACTAATACCACAATTACATACTGGCGGATATTGCCTATATATATATATTCTAACTGCGCCCTTAAATGGTCTTCACCCTGCCTACCGGTTGTCTTACGGGCGGTCTTCTTGGTACGAACCACGATTTCTAGCTGTAGAACAGAGTTAAATACAAGAGAATGAGCTAAAACGCTCAGCAAGTACTAACAGTTCTACTATACAGTGCATTATCTCAAAATTACGGGTTCATGAATCAAGGGGTTATATATGCTTGTAAAAAAAATGATAATAAGAAACATGAAGTTTTAATATAAAGACATGGTGGAATCATAGTAATCGAAACATGGCATATGGAATCATGGCATTGTGGCAACATGTTATAATATAAAGGCATGGTAGAATCATAACGACCGAAACATGGCAGATGGTATCATGGCATCGGGCAATCATGTTATAAATATCAAATCATCAAAAATCATTTTAGGACGCTACAGATTACAGCCGGTGATCAACCGCGAAGTAATCCCGAACCGCGTTGGGTTCTCAAATATAATAGGATCCCTAGGCTATATGTGAGCCTATCAATAAGTGTGAAAAAGACTTGCATCTAGTCCAATTCACTAAGTCAAGAAAATATTTATTTTATTTTAATGTTTTATAACATGGATGCCGGGAAAGATTTGGTATCATTTTAATGGAATTTTAACAAGAGAATTCAAGTTCACTAATGAGGTTCGCTATAGGGAATTTGGTAGAGAGTTTAGTATTCACGGTTTAATGGATAAGGAATGTTTTGAAGGTAAGTATTTAACAAGATTAAGAGTTATTAACAGAAGTATTCGAATTAAGAAATGACATGGTGATTATTACAAATTAAGTATTCACGAAAAAGCATATAGACTTGCAACAATTATAAGCATAAGGAGGTAGTAACTTGCCTTTCAACAGTTCTAAGATTATTCGATCTTGACGGTACGAATCTTCCCCTTCGCTTTAGAACCTACACATTATATTAACCTCATTACTATTCACCCTTAAACACCTTATAAGCCTATAAACTCCTAGACTAACTTTAACTCTTATCATAACTACTATTACGCAAGAACTTATAATTACAAGAATACACATAACTTAATCATATGCAATTTAAGTAATCCACATAGTCACATAATCATATAATGGCATGACATATACGACTAGTTATTTATACTATAATATCACCTAAATACCTAAACACATAAGAAAGTAACACATAAGAACTATTATTGAACTTAAATTAAACCTAAATATGATATGCAACACTCGGAATCTTAACCTCTAAGTCCCAAATACAACGAATACCACTAAAGTTTTCCTAAGACCACTCGAAGAGTGCTCTCAGGTGCCTTGGTGGAAATGGGGTGTCTCCACCTTGGGCCTTCACTCCAAACCACTTCCTACAGGTTGTTAAGAATCTAAAACATCTTCTAAAGTTAGTGAGACTCAAAGGCCTCACTCCTATAGGCTTACAAAAATTAATACTCACACTAAGGTTCCTGCTAGCACCAGTTTGCACGTCCTGTGCTCCTTGGCCGAAATCTCAATTTCTATATGGGGCCTTCTAATAAAACCAATTCCCATGGATTCTTAAGACCTAAACCTAACTCTCAGACTTGGTTTCAGGCCAATGCCTCACCTGGGCTTCTCTAGGCCTCTGCTGAAAGTTGACGCTGTCCAGCCTCCCTCGAATTCATTCTGCCCTATTTTCACTCACATAAAAATCACTTTTCTCACTCAATTATTAATTCTAATGGTTGGTTAAACATCCTAAGTATGCATTATACTTATTTAAGCCAAGGCCCCGTGAAGGCCTAGCTCATAGCATGGTTATAATCGAACAAAGTTCAATCTTACGCAGTCTTGCCCTGTTCTGAGTTACTCTCAGAAATGTGTGTGTGCACCTACCTAATTGCAAGTTTTTCAACAAATCAAAGCCACTGGACTCAATTACAACTCAAATCCTAACTCAAGTTAACTCGGACCTAGCAAGGCCTTACCAAAACTCACCTAAAACAGCCTATACTTATGGTGAAAAATTCTGCTACATAGTGCCTAGTGTACCTGCTTCCACCTTAACTACCATTTCAACACCAAAACCAACATGCAAGCCAATAAATATATCCTACAGTGTACACAACCCTATTAAATATCATTTTATGGAAAAATACGAGCATAAACCTAGCCATATAATCCATTTACCAAAGCAAAACAGAGAGCATAACAGAGCAGATTTTACTTATGCATTTTTTTAGCCAAATTTCGAACTAAACATACATGGTATCAACTTGATGGCTACTTGATTTTATCATGACTTATCAAGGCACATAGCATACCAGAATTTTAGAGAAAAAACCGAGGCATGCATTGCATAAAAACTCAAATTTAAGTCACATAGCACATTTATCCGAAATACTACTTATTCTACAACATGCAAGTATAAACTTCAACTTTTAACGTAAAAATCATGGCATGCAAGGATGAAAACTTTGTAAAATACATCTTATAAGATCATAAGTTCTTTAAAAGTCACATGCAAAGTCTCTTTCTTTTTGAAAACAAATAAAACTAACACACAAACCACAAAATTCATTCGGCTCCTTGGGAGTCATTGCCGAATGCTTGATGCCAAGATCATGGCTTGAAAAAGGAAGCAAAACACTTCATCAAGACCATCTCTTGCTCAAGTTTTATGTGACATATTGAGTTCAACTCTAGATTCACATGAATCAAAGTTAAACCCTTGGCTTTAGCCACATGCAACTAAGAAACTAACCTTAAATGATGAGATGGAACCAAATATAGTTGACCCTTGCTTAGAGATGTTGAAAGGTGTAAGAAAATGGATAAACTGAGGAAGAAAACTGAGAGGGGTGGGGGAAGTTTTGGTGCGGCCGAGAGGGGGTAGGGAGAGGAGAGAGTGGAGTGATGTGTTGGTGAAGAAAATGAGGTGAAATGAGTGTTTAGTCTAGCTTTTGTATCATTCAAATGGTAGTGGTTTTTACTTTTTACCATTCTATCCTTCACCCACTAATAGCAAGATTTTACATGCAAGGTTTTATAGGTCATTTAGTTGGTCAAATGGAGTTAGTGGAGGGTGAAAGGTCGGTCTTACCCTTGATCTCTATTTGGGTGGAATTTGCATGCAAGAGCACACTTGTAATTCAATACTATTAAAAGTATAATTAAAAAAAATGTGATTTAGTAATTAAAATATAAATCCATAAATCACAAAATTAATACCATAAATACTATGAGATTTTAGAAGTTTAATAAAATTGTTTTCAAAAATTTCGGACAAAAAGAATTTATATTAAAAATAGTTTTTCTAAAATTATCATACTAATAAATCTTGAAAAATATAATTAACACATTGAAAATCACACAGGAAATTGCAAATAAATTGACTCTACTCCACAATATTAGAATATAATTTATCCGTCTATTCGCAACTTATTCAAATATCACTAAATAACGAGAATCTTAATTATTACTTAATTATGTGGTCGCAACTATTCAAATATTATCAAATCGCACTACTTATTTAATTGCGTAACGAAAATCTTAGTTGCATACAAAAGCTATAAGCTTAAAAAAATTCCAGCAACATTCGTAATGCCACACGACAAAATTATACGCAATGTATAACGAATCCGCATAGTCGGCCTTATAACATAGAATATTTATGAATAAATACATCGCACTTATTAAATAGCTCAAATATATACTGGTTCTCACATCTTCTCCCCCTTAAAGGTTTCTGTCCTCAGAATCTAGGAGAATAGTTGAGGATACCAGTTCCGTATTTCAGGTTCTAACTCCCATGTTGCTTCTTCGACTTTAGTATTCCTCCATAATACTTTCACCAAACTCACTGATTTATTTCTAAGAATTCTCTCTTGTCGATCCAGTATCTGCATGGGTTGCTCTTCATATGATAAATTGGCTTGAATTTCCACTGGCTCAATCTCTATGACATGATTGGCATCCGGATTATACTTCTTTAGAAATGAGATATGAAATACATTATGCATGTGCTGAAATTGTGGCCGCAAGGCTAGCTCATAAGCAACTTTCCCTACTTGGTTCAAGGTTTTGAAAGGTCCGATGTATCTTGGAGCTAATTTCCCTTTCTTATCGAATCGGGTCAAACCCTTCCATGGTGATACTTTTAGCAATACAGCTTCCCAATTTCGAATTTCACATCTTTTCGGGCGGGGTCCGCGTATTTCCTTTGTCTATCCTGAGCAGCAACGAGTCTCTTCTTGATCACAGTGATGGTGTCCTTCATTTCCTGAATCAATTCGGGTCCAAAAATCTTTCCTTCCCTAACTTCATCCCAACTTGTCGGTGTTCTACACTTTTGCCCATATAAAGCTTTGTATGGTGGCATGCCAATACTTGAATGGTAACTGTTGTTATATGAGAATTCTACGAATGGTAGATGGTCGTCCCAACTTCCTGAGAAATTAATTGCACAGCTTCGCAACATATCTTTGATGGTTTGGATTGTTCGTTTGCTTTGGCCATCAGTTTGTGGATGGTATGCTGTACTAATGTTTAATTTCGTTCCGAGATTTCCTTGTAATTTTTTTAAGAATCTTGAATTGAATCGCGGGTCTCGATCCGCAACTATCGATATTGGTACACCATGGCGTAACACGATTTCGCGAACATACATATGAACTAGTCTGTCTAACGAAGACTTCTCATTGATTGGAAGAAAATATGCCGACTTCGTAAGGCAGTAAACTATCACCCAAATTGCGTCGTGTTCAGATCGTGTTCACAGTAAACCCACTACAAAATCCATGGCAATATTTTTCCACTTTCATTCTGGAATCTTCAATGGTTGAATTAAACCACCTGGTTTATGATGTTTTGCTTTCACTCTTTGGTATGTGTCACATTTTGAAACCCATTATACAATCTCTCTTTTCATGTTCGGCCACCAAAAACTCTTCTACAAATCATGGTACATTTTGGTACTTCCCGGGTGAATCGAAAATCTTGAGTTGTGTGCTTCTTGCAAAATATCCTTCTTCAATTCAGTCATATTTGGAATCCAAATTCTTGTCGAAAATCTCAACACACCTTGTTCGTCTTTTTATGTACATATCTCTTCTCCTGTCAACTGACTATTCTCTTGAGTGGTTACTTCATCTTGGCATTTATTTATCCTCTCTAGTAGTGTTGGTTGAAAAGTAATGGCACAACACATTTCTTCCGCTCCTCCATGATCACAAAGCTCTAATTGGAATTTTTTAACTTTATCAGATAATTCCTTCGGCATTGTTATCATACCTAGCTTTTCCTTCCTACTCAATGCATCTGCTACCACGTTGGCCTTTCCCGTATGATATTGTATCGAACAATCGTAGTCTTTGATCAATTCCAACCATCGGCATTGTCTCATATTTAGCTCCTTCTGAGTAAAGAGGTACTTCAGACTTTTGTGATCTGTGTATATCTCGCACTTTTCCCCATATAAGTAGTGCCTCCATAGTTTCAAAGCAAACACTATCGCAGCTAATTCTAAGTCATGAGTCGGGTACTTCTGATCATGTGGTTTAAGTTGTCTTGAGGCATACGATATCACCTACCCGTGTTGCATCAATACGCATCCAAGTCCTTTATAAGAGGCATCACTGTATATCACAAAATCTCCCTTGTCATCTGGTAATGCTAAAACCGGAGCAGTTACCAGTCATTTCTTCAATTCTTGAAAACTATTATCACACTTCTCCGTCCATTCAAACTTCTCATTCTTCTTTATCAATTTGGTCAGTGGTACGGCAATCTTCGAAAAATCCTTTACAAATCATCTATAGTATCCTGCCAGTCCCATAAAACTTCTCACTTCTGTTGGCATCTTCGGTCTCTCCCAATTCATCGATGCCTCAATCTTTTCAGGGTCTACTCTAATTCCCTTACTTCCAACAATATGTCCAAGAAATCTTACTTCAGTTAAGCAAAACTCACATTTCGAGAACTTGGCATACAATCTCTCCTTTCGCAATACTTCCAAAGCTACTCTTAGATGCTCCGCCTGATCAACTTCTGTCTTTGAATATACTAATGTCATCGATGAAAACTATGACAAACTTGTCCAAGTACTCCTTAAATACACGATTCATTAAATCCATGAAAGCAGCTGGTGAATTCGTCAACACAAAAGCCATAACGAGAAATTCGTAATGTCCATATCTTGATCAAAAAGCTATTTTCGGTATGTCTTCAGACTTAATCTTCAATTGGTGGTATCCCGATCGCAGATCAATCTTTGAAAAATAAGAGGCTCCTTTGAGTTGGTCAAACAGATCGTCAATCCTAGGCAAAGGGTATTTATTCTTAATCGTCAACTTATTCAATTCTCGATAATCTATACAAAGTCTCATGCTCCCGTCCTTTATCTTCACAAACAAAACTGGCGCGCCCCACGGTGAAATACTTTGTCTTATAAATCCCTTGTCTAGTAGTTCTTCTATTTGCTTTGCTAATTCCTTCATCTCCGTTGGTGCCATCCTATATGGAACTTTCGAAACAGGTTCGGTGCCGGGTGCAAGATCTATTGTAAATTCAATTTATCGGTCCGGGGGTAAGCCAGGAAGCTCTTCAGGAAAAACGTCTAGAAAATCTCTCACTACTGGAATGTCTTCCGGATTAGAAACTTCTCTACTCTTGTCGACTACATACGCCAAATACGCTTCGCATCCTTTCCGAATCAATTTCTTTGCTTGCATCGAGGTGAGAAATGTTTGAGTTTGCCTTTGGACCTTGAATGTCACTTTCTTACCTTGCGATGAACTTAATACTATCCTTTTATCCTTACAATCTATTTTAGTACCGAAACTTGTCAGCCTATCCATCCCTAAGATCACGTCAAATTCGCCTAATTGGAAAGGAATAAGGTTCGCAGGAAAAACGTGTTCGGCTTTCTCTATTGCATAGTGAGGGCAAATATGATTTACAGATACTCTATCTTGATCAGCTAAGATAATGGATAAAGTTTCATGCATTAATTGGGTTTCACAATTCAACTTATCAACAAAAGACTTCGAAATAATTGATCTGATGGCTCCTGAATTAATCAGTACTTTAGCACTAGCGGCATTCACATAAAGCGTACCTGACACCACATCTGATCTTTAAATCGCATCCTTCACGTTTATGTTGAAAGTTCTCGCTTGAGCTGGATAAGTCAAAGCTGGATGATTTGAAGATGATGCTATCTGAGGTTGATTGAAAGACATTGGGAATGATGAGGCTGGTATAGGAGCTGCTTGATTCACAGGGTAAGGTACAGTGGTCATTTGCAGCAATTGATTGATACCCACTCATTTGCACTCTCGTGCCACATGTCCTGCTTTCCCACACTTATAAAATGTGATGTTGGCCTTCTGATTCTTACATTCATGAGAATAATGGCCCTTTGTATAACACTTGAAACAAACTACATTCGCCTTATTACAGATTCCCGTATGTTGCCTATTACAAATCTTACATTTTGGAACTGATCCTTGCGGGGGTTTATGTCCACTAGTTAACTGAGATCTCTTTTCTTGTGATTTATTCCCAAATTCTTTCTTCTTAAAGTTCACAGGTCCACTATGAGGTTTAAACCTTTGATTAGTTCTTTGATTCTGGCCCTTGTAACTTGAGCCTTCTCCTCCCGATTAAAATCTTCTTTTCTTGTTGCCTTTCTCCTTTTGATTTTGCTTACTCTCGCCTTCAATTACCATCGCCTTCTAAACCACTTCAGCATAAGTAGTCAACTCAAAAGCTGCCACATGACTCCTTAACCAAGGCTTCAATCCCTGTGCATAACTGAATTTAACATGGTTCAAGTGGAAAGGTACGAATCAAAAGGTACAAATACGAATACAGATCTGAATTAAAACAGTACGAGAGTCTAGAAACGGAAACAAATAACATGGTAAATAAAAGGAACAGCCTAATCCAAGCAACTAAAGGTCAAGTCCCCTAGAACTTGTCCTAAGCCTCCTCCTCGGACTCCCCCTCGGGTTGCTCCTCAGACTCCTCCTCATTGGTCCTTGCGATATTAGGGGTAGTGTCCTCACGTAGCATCTTGACCACGCTTCCAACCTAATCCACTATCGTCTGCACAGTAATCTGACTGGTCCGGTCGCGATGCACGGGCTTCTCCTCCAATCTCGATGTGGCCACCTGGATCAGTGACTCGAGCCTCAAAATGGTTCTCGCCATAGGTCCGTTACCCATCACCTGCTTACTTGCATAGAGGTCTTCAAAACGTTCCATCAGCCTGACATACTTTCCTTGGAGAAAGTCATGATGCATCCTTAAGTCAGCATAGACAGAGAAAGCAATTGTGTCACTCAGCGGAATCGAAGATGATGAGTGCGCACGTTGCTGTCAAGTAATCGATATATATACAAAGGTTAGATATTGTTTACTCGAATATCGCGTATTAGTACTCCCGATATTAAATTATATACTCACACTTCCTATAGTCCTAATTGGGTTGTCCAGGGACTCTAAACCTAGGTTCTGATACCAACTCTGTCACACCCCAAACCGATAACACACACACTAAATAAATGTGATCCATTATTATATTACAACTTATAAGTCCAAAAGATGATAATAATAATACGATTACAAACTCAAGCAAAATATTAACAATCCCGAGATCTTTACAAGTTCAGAGTTTGGAACAGCCCTTCTAACTAGTACCACAATTACATACTGGCGGATATTGCCTATAAATATTCTACCTGCGCCCTCAAATGGTCTTCACTGTAATATCCGGGATATATCGTGTAATTATTTTCACTAATAAATAATTAGTATGTATGTTCAGTATCTATTCTGTGAATTATTTGTTAAGTGTTATATGTGTTGGGATGTTTAAAAATAATATTAATTGAGTATTTTAATTTTTATATGTCCAAAATAAAATATAAATAATTATCATATCTTCCTATTTATTTTTATATTGATTTATGATTTTATAGGAAATATATGGATTTTATAAAATCTTTTTCCAAGTATTTAAAAATTATTTTATACAATCGGGAACCAACCGACGTCATCCGTTTTTACGTTTTTATAACCCGAAACTTTTCCGAAAATCCTTCCTAACCGAATTACAATATTCCGAGTATTTTCCATGTTTCGAGTTTTTCGATCCGGCGTATGGTTTGTCCAGTGCGGGTCTCGGCGCAATATTTTCGATATAAGATTCGTTTCGGTAAATCAATAAAACTCGTCTTTTTGATAAATGGGATCTTTTCATTAAACTATTATAATTATCACCTCGTAATACGTGTAACCCGGCACTGAGACCAAGACCGCAGTACAAATTGTACAGGTTTGGATAATTATCCCAACACTGGTACCGTTTTGGATCTGTTTTTACAAATAAATGTAATATTTTATATCGGGTATGATCCAACGGGGTACCAATATTCCGTAAATATAAATAGCCTTTACCGTATTTTATTTTGTAAAGAAAATCATTTGCAAACAGTTAAATAGATAATTATCCAGAGAAACGAACCGTGTTCTTCGCAATCAAACGAGGATTTGAGGACGTTATTGGGATCCAACCGAGGCATATGAATAATCAACGCGAAGCTCTCGATGAGACGATTGTTTTCATATCAAAATTTTTGAATAAGGTTATTTATTTTTCAATTTTGTATTTTTTCTGTTTATTTTTTGATTTAAAATTAATCCGGACTTTGATTTAGAAGGATTATTGGACTGTGTTGATGATTGCTTATCATTCCTGAGATCCTGAGGAGTAATTTGGTATATAAATTTGTTGGTTTTGATTAAGATTGCATGGGGTTCGAGTATTGGGTTTCTATTAAAATTTTAATTCGAATTTCTGTTCTTGATTATGGTTTTTGATTGTTAACTTGCCTGGGTTAGATTATAATCATCCTAAGCTTTATTTTGATAGTTAAATCAGTGAGTTTGGTTGAGAAATAAAGAAAAATGACTGATTGGCCGGAGAAAAGTTGAAGGTCGCCGGATTTAGTATTGTTTAGGCCGGAATCTGTGATAGGAAGCTTGTTTGTGTTGAATCTTGTATTACCTGAGTTGCTACGACTGCAAGGAACGGATAAGGATTAGAAAACGGAGGAAAACGAGTGGTTTTGACACAAATCGGAGGGCCACCGGAATCCGGTGTAGCCGCCGGAATCTGGGGAATTCCCAAAAACCGGTCGGCATTCCACCCGGCCCGGTTTGTGTTCATCACGACCCGGTTCTCAAACCCGTGTTTGTTTCATTTCCCCCCAATTCCATTATCCAAATCTTTATCTGCAATTTCTTTTTAGAAATAATTCAAAATTCATTATTTAATTCCTAAAATTCATTTTTAATTCCTAAAATCATTACTTTAATTTTAAAATTCATTTTTAATTCAAAAATAAATCTGATTTATTTTATTAATTGATTTTAATTAGTTTTTAATTATTTTAATTAGTCAATTAATTTAATATTAATTGATTAATTAACTTAATTAACTTAATTAATTATTAGTTGATTTTAATTGATTTAATAAATAGATTTAAATATTTTTAAATGATTTAAAAATTCCGAAAAATAGTTTCGAGCTTTAAAATATTATTTTGAATTATTTTCAAGTCTCGGAAAATATTATAAAAATTATTTTGAAGCCAGATTTGGCTAACCGAACCCGGTTTATTATTTTAAAATTGATCCAACGACCCGTTTTAATTCTGAAAAATGTTTTAAAAATCATATTATACACCTGAAAGACTGTTTATGGCCTGGGACTTCCTTATAAATGAAATCTCATTGATTGTTTGACGTGCTCTGTGCTATATGTGACTTATTTATTTGATTGTCGGTCTATGTGATCAGTATTTACTTGTTCTAGTATAACTTTTAATCCGTAAATTGGATTTGGGTAAAATGAAGGGTAAATGAAACCTTATGACGTCCATGTGATAATTGGAATAATGTGAGATGAATATTGATAGATATTTATGATTCCTAGCAGAGTAAGCAATGCGTAGGAAAGGGAAGCATGTGATCAGAAAATAGAATCGAGGCATAGGAAAAGTAGATGAGTGGTTGTTGAAGAGAGTCATTTGACGAGTGTTATTCCTCAGGAACTAACAATGAGATTTACAGAAGGGGGTTGAATGTAAATCTCAAAACTTTTTCAAGTTTTGAGCAGTTTTAAAGGCTAAGTGTTTTGATGAACAGTTGTGTGTGAATTGCTTTGAGCAGGTGCAGACAGATATATATTCAAGAAACAAATGTAAAGAACACAAAGGCTTCAAAAACTTTTCTGGTGGTTTTGTTGTTCCACCAGAGATGTGTATTTCAGAAAATCTGTGATTCAAAGAATTGATCACAGCTGCGTCCTAGTACAAACTAGATGATTTTCTCTCTGGATTTTTCTAAACAGCTCTGGAAAAATTCACCAACTAATTACTAGCTGCAACTTGGTTTATATATCACCAAGTTTACAAGTGAAGATAAAAGTACAAATACAATTAAAAAGGTTCTTCACATGTTTCTTCTTCATTTCTCTATCCAATGCAATCTAGGATAATCTGTGAATCTTTGAATACTTCCTTGTTTGCACCAGAATAGAAATGCTGCATTTTCTTGATTCCTCCAAGAGGCTACCACATTCCAATTATCTCTGTCAACCCATGTGCCTATGTCATCTTATGAATTGTCACTGTCAACTGCTATTGAACTGAGCATCCATTGAAGCTTTCATCCGTTGATGGCTTTATCCGTTGATGCTTTATCAGTTGAAGCTTTATCCGTTGATGCACGCATCCGTTGATGGGTGTTATCCGTTGAAGCTTTAGAGACATCCGTTGAAGGCCTTTAATTTATCAGTTGATACTACTTCATTTATACAAAATTACAAGGCATGAAATATTTACAATGATTCGTCCTATTTGCATATCCAGTAGTAGTCAACATGACTTATAATTTCCCACAACATCTAAGAATTATAACTTAAATACAAACTGAAATGTGCTACAATACTAAACTTATTTCTAAGTAAAGCTACTCCATCAACGGATAGCCAGAATGGTCTTATCCGTTGAGGCTACAAACACTAGATTTCTACTTAAATGTTTTGTTTAACTTATCATCAAACTAATACACATATTCCTAACAATCTCCCCCTATTTATGTCTACTAGAATTATAGGCATAAATTTGGGTTTAACTTGATGATAACAAAACACTTAACAAATATATGAACTGAAATCAAGTAGAAATTCAATAGTGCTGCAAAAGTGTATGTACTGAGATAGAATTAAAGAATTACATTATTTCCAAGGATGCTCCTTTAGGCTGAGCAAATTATTTTATTTTCCTTTGATCCCTTGTTTTCTTCCCTAGCCTCCTGTCATTTTCCTCTACTTGGAGTTGGAGTTGTCTGTAGAATTCAGCTTCATCTTCTCACTGATGTCCAACTTAGATTGCATGTCCTTGAGAGTTTCATTACTGGCAATTTTAAGGTGGTCTTCAAGACTGAAAAATCTTTTGACTCCTTTATTGTCTCTGAAATCCATCAACCAATGAGGTGATTTATGAATTGTAATTCCATGCTCAGGTATGAGTAATGTTCTAGGCAAGGAATTAGACTCCCACCAATTTTTCCTTATGCTGGCAATCTTGTTGAGAATCTCAGTTTTGGCAGTCCTGGTAAAGCCAAAATCCCTTTTGATAGCTGAGTAGACTCTAACCAAGGTAGAATAAGCTTCATTCAAAATTCTTTGAAGAGGCCTAGTCCTTTCCTCACTTCCTTCATACTTGAATACTAGCCTTTCTGGGAGCTATTTGTATGCACTTATTCCCCTTACTTCCTCCAGCTCATCCAGATAGAGTTCAATATCTGTAAACTCTTTTATGTCATAAATGTGAACATAATCATCCTTTGAGGCTTGTGGCTTAGGCTTAGGTTTATATTTCTGAGTGAATTTACTTGAGGTTTGGGGAGGTGTTGATTTTGGATTTTCTTTTCAGTTTCTTTGATGGTGGAGAGGTAGTTAGGAAGGTAGGCAAGTTGATGGTGTCCCAATCAATAGGTTCCTCTTTAGGAATGATTGGTTAACCATGGACATTTATACTAGGATCAGCAACAAAAGGTTCAGGAATGGAAGGTAGTGGTTTAGATTTTGATTGGGTTTCCACAGTGTCATCTCCACTCTTCCTTTTTGCATTGGCCTTCTTTCTGTTCCCTTTCTGCCATTCCTTTCTTTCCTCCACACTCTCACCAGCCACATTCCCCATATCCACATTTCTGCTTTCAATCTTGTCTTCTTCACTCTTATCTTCAATCTTCTTCTTTTCTTCAGTATGACTTGACTTTAGCTATTTTTCAAGCTTTGCTTGTGCTCTTTTGTCAGCCTTCAGCTTTTTAGCTTCTTCCTTTAACCTCATGGTTTCTTCCCTCTTGGCTTTTGAGAATTTGGGATGTCCTTGCATCACACAGATACTCTTTCCCTCTCTATAAATGATAGTCATATTCATTCTTTCCACTACATCATTGGTCTCTTTGTGCTTTATGATGCTACCACCCAAAACTTTGTCTTCACCAGGTTTTGGAAGAGGAAAATCCACTTATTTTGGTTGACCAAAGTTTAGAGGGTGTTTTGTAGAGTCCCTGTTGAATCTAGTGGATGGCTTGTGTATCATGGGTTTCAAATTCCTGAAAGAAGTTTCTCCAACCTTATTCCTCCTTACTGGCTTGTGCTCCATAATGATTGGCTCAACCTTTATGCTATGTTTCACAGATAATGATTTTGAAGTTGTAGAGCCAAACACCTGTTGCAACCTTTCATCAATTTTTCTCCTTTGCTCCTTCACCTTCATCTCAGCTGCTGCTAGCTGGATTAGATCAATTCCATCAAGCTTTCCTTAAATTTGAAGTGTTGGAGAAGTAGTGATGGCAGGAACTAGCACTTTGGATATTTGAATGTTTGTAGATGGCTCTCCTCCCCCTTCCACTTTATTCTCCCCCTTTTTGTTATCATCAAGGAGAGGAGTCAAGCCTTGTGCTTTAGCCAATTGTATTAGAAGACTTGTTTGAGATTGCTGATTTTAAAGAATGGTGACCATAAAGTTTTCAATAATTTGAACTCTGTCCTCCAATTTGGCCAGCCTCTTTTCAACATCTAATGCTCTTCTTAGTCTCAGTAACAAGTCATGCATGGTACCATAGGGCATGACTGAATCCAGCTTCTCAGAATTGTAGGACTTCAAGTCAGCTATATCCTTCTTAAGTTCATCCATACTTAGATTCTGTCTTAATTGCTGTAGCTTCATGAGATGTAGAGAATCTAGGTGGGCTTGAAGAATAGCCTTGGTACCAGCATTGGAGGTGTTCTGAATGGCTTTTTGGATAGACATGATTTGTTTGACTAAGGATACATTATATTGTCCTGGTGTAGACTCCTTTGTCAATGCCCATTCAGGTAAATCTGGAATAGAACTTGGGCCTTCATCTCCCCCTAAGTTCATGCTTCCATTAAATGAAACGGAGTCATCATCATTAGAATTTACTCCAAATTCTTCAGATGGCTAACCAGCTGTAGAAGGCATCAAGTTGACAACAGCTTTATCCCTTTGTAGAGATTCTGAAGTATGTACTAGATTTAAAGTCTTTTATGCCTTCTCATTGCCCTGAGTAGCCAACAATTGATAGGCTGATACAGGATGAGTAAAAGTGTCAGCATCCAAGGAAATGTTATCAGTTACAACTTTGTAATGTTGCTGAAATTATCTTTCCTTTTCAGCATCATCCACAATCATTGACTCATTAGCAATGGCTGGATCCACCCTTATACCTTCTGTACCTGCTTTTCTCTCAATTTCTCTCTTTTCTTGCATCAGGGGCTCCCCCTGGCTCACACTCCTCACACCCTCACCTTCACCTACTAAGGTGGCACTCCTCTCACTATCTTTTGCCATGCTGGAAGAAATAGCATGCATATTTAGACTCTCAAGCCCTCCTTTTTCCTGGGAGCAACCCAGCCTCTCACTCAAATTTTCACTCCCTTCCCTCAATCCTAGAAGTGATTGTACAGTAACCATGTCTTCTACACTTGGAATTGAGTCAGTTATTTGTGTAGAGACTATCAACGGATAGGGCGTCTCCGTTGAAGTAGAAACTGATGGTATCAACGGATAACTGCTGTTAAGCTTATCCGTCGAAGAACAACCACTTGTCAATGGATGAGGAATATCCGTTGAAGAAGGAAAAGAAGTATAAATTGAAAGTGACATAATTGTTGAATCTTTGTGGATTGATTTTAATTTAGGTGACACAGATTCTTCAACTAAGTCTGAAAGAATTGGCTGATGATCCAACAAATCATCTAAAAGATGATGATTACCAGTATTTGAGTGGGGCTCCTCCCTGAGTTGTAAAGAGGGAGAATCAGGAATTGAAGTGAATATCATGTCCACATCCAGAGATGGTGATGGAGAATTTAGTGATTGGTGTGTGTCAATTTTGAGAGAATGGGGTTGTGACTCCACATTTGTTGGAGTCACATCAAGCTGAATTTGAGAAGGCATAAATACAGGTAGGTGTATCTGTGTAGTGTGTGCACCCTGTGTGGAAACTAAGGTTTTGACCCTCTTTCTTCTTGCAAAGGCTTTTACAGGTGAGTGTGTGGCTTCAGTGTCCCTCCCTCTTTTGTTCTGTGTCCCTGGTTGGGGACTAGTTTCAATAGCTGCACCCTTTTCGGAGGATGGAACTAGGAATGAGTTTGAATCCTTTTCAACCACCACAGTCTTTTGAGAAACTATGGCTTGGCTAGCTGGGGTACCACTGAACTCTCCTACCTTATCCTGGGGGGTTTCTTGATGTTCACCCCTCCCCTCACCACTCACACCCTGTTCACTCCCCTCAGGGTTTATGGTAGTTGTTACAACTGTTGTCTTTTGAGAAACAACAGAGGTGGCTTTCTTTGACTTTGGTTTTGAAACTTTAGGTTTGGTGGCCTTGGTAGGAATCTGTTGGGACAAAGACACAGATTCCATGGCCACACTTGAAGGCAAAGAAATAATGGGGTTGGAAGTAGTAGGAGTTGACGAAGTATTTACCTCACTTACCTGAGGTGCATTCATTATTGGTAAATATACCAATGGCACCTGATTGTTGAGGTTAATTCTCAAAAGGTCTGCAAGGACCCTTTTCTCTTGTGCCTAGCACTGGAGTTTATTACTCTCATTGGTTATGACCAAACCTTCAGCAACATGGTTAGCCAATAACATAAAGAATCTAGCATAGTAAATGTTATGAGGTCTATTAGCTTTGTTACCTAACCTGGTACCCAATTCGAGCATAACATAGTTGCTAAAATTAAAATACCTATCAGAAACTAGCATATAGAGCATATTAACAAGAGATGAAGTTATTGCATCAAAACTACTAATTTTCCCAGAGAAAACCTTGATAAAGGCATCACCTAGAAAACTCCATTCTTTCCAAAGGCCTTTTCTTCTAATACTCCCTAAACTACTAGAATCAAAAGAATAGCCTATGGAATCTAACATGCTACATATATCATTATTAGTGTGTGGTGTCATGGCATTGTTCTCAGGTAGTTTGAAACAAGATTGTATATCATCACAGTTAATATAGTAATCTTTACCTTTGAGAGAGAAAGTGATGGTCATATCAGTGGGGTTGAACTCTGCAGTTGTCCAAATCTCCTCAATTACCTCACAGTAAATAGTTGGGGCTTCCAGCATTGCATAGCTTAGTTTGCAGTTTTTGATGAAGTCCATCATCTTGTGATAATCTGAGTGCGCTTCATTCTTTCCCACCAAAGCTGCGAAATTGTTTTTCTCATAGAAAAATCCAGACTGGGACATTATCTTTACTACTGGTGCCATTGTAGTGGGTAGAGGTTGCAGAGAAAAGTTGAGAGTTTTGGGAGAGAAAGAGAGTAAAAGCTTTTGAAAAATTGCAAGAAATCCTAAAGTGAAAATAAGAATTCAAAGGGCTTTTATACTTTCTCAAATTAAAACATAAGGAGAATGATTAAACAATATTTTTAAGTAAATTACAGCCGTTTGAGAATAAAGAAAACTGTATGAATTCTAAAAACTGCCTTTAATACAAATACATACAACTGTGTATATATATATATATGTATCAACGGTTAAGTAAAAGAATCAACGGCTGTGACTTACTTAAAACAACTGATGTGACACTTCAACGGATGAGGTAAACAGTTATTCGTTGAATATTAACACAGTTTTATCCGTTGAAGGATAAAATTACCAGAATTGTATTTATCTTTCAACGGATAATGAACATCCGTTGATAGAACAATTTTGGCTTTCAACGGATAGGGAATATCCATTGATATAATAATCTTTACTTAAAGCCAACTTTGTTCTTGCAACAAATTCATTTCAGGCTACAAAACAAATTATAATAAGGACATGAATTTATGAATAATTAAGCATACCTAGCTCACTTACTAATCTTGTGAATGTTGATTCATCAAGTGGCTTGGTAAATATGTCTGCAATCTGCTTTTCACTTGGAACAAAATGAAGTTCCATTATACCATTCATCACATGTTCCCTTATGAAGTGGTACTTGATGTCAATGTGCTTGGTTCTTGAGTGTTGTACTGGATTTTCAGTAATGGAAATGGCACTTGTGTTGTCACAGAATATTGGAATTTTGTCAACATTTAGCCCATAGTCAAATAGTTAATTCCTCATCCACAGTATCTGTGCACAGCAACTACCAGCAGCAATGTACTCAGCTTCAGCTATTGATGTAGAAACAGAATTTTGCTTCTTGCTGAACCATGACACAAGATTATTCCCTAGAAATTGACAGGTGCCAGTTGTACTTTTCCTGTCTATTTTGCAACCTGCATAATCTGCATCTGAGTAGCCAATTAGATCAAAACCAGACTCTCTAGGGTACCAAATTCCTAGATCTGGAGTCCCTTTGAGATATCTGAAAATATTTTTAATAGCCACTAAGTGAGATTCTTTAGGGTCAGCTTGAAATCTAGCACAGAGACATGTAGAAAACATTATATCAGGTCTACTAGTAGTTAAATATAGAAGTGAGCCAACCATGCCTCTATAACTTGTAACGTCCACAGACTTTTCAGCCTTGTTTAATTCAAGCTTGGTGGCAGTGGCCATGGGAGTTTTTGCAGATGAACAATCCATCAAGTCAAACTTCTTTAAAAGATCATAAATATATTTAGTTTGACTAATGAAAATTCCACCACTAACTTGTTTAACTTGTAAACCAAGAAAATAAGTTAACTCTCCCATCATGCTCATTTCATATTTACTTTGCATTAACTTAGCAAACTTTTTGCAAAGCTTATCATCTGTAGAACCAAATATAATATCATCTACATAGATTTGAACAAGTATTATAGAGCCATTAACATTTCTAAAGAAAAGAGTTTTGTCAACAGTACCTCTTGTGAAGTAATTATCTAGGAAATTTTTTGACAAAGTCTCATACCAGGCTCTAGCTGCTTGCTTTAGTCCATAAAGTGCTTTCAACAGATAATACACATAGTATGGAAAGTTTTGATCTTCAAATCCTAAAGGTTGGCTTACATAAACTTCTTCCTCCAATTCTCCATTCAGAAATGCACTCTTGACATCCATTTGATAGACTTTAAAATTGGCATGGGCTGCATAGGCTAGAAAGATTCTGATGGCTTCAAGTCTTGCAACTGGAGCAAATGTCTCATCAAAATCTATTCCCTCTTGTTGAGAATAGCCCTTGGCAACCAATCTAGCTTTATTCCTTATGACAATGCCATTTTCATCCATCTTGTTTCTGAATACCCATTTTGTGTCAATAGAGCTCTTGTTCTTTGGCTTGGGTACCAGCTTCCATACCTTGTTCCTCTCAAATTGGTTTAGCTCCTCTTGCATTGCTAAAATCCAATCTGGATCCAATAGAGGTTCTTCCACTCTCTTATGTTCCTCCTGTGATAGAAAACTACTGTATAGAGATTCATCTTGAGTAGCCCTTCTAGTCTGCACCTTAGATGTTGCATCACCAATGATCAATTCAAAAGGATAATTCTTGGTCCATTTCCTTTGAGGTGGTAGATTAGCTCTAGATGAGGTTGCCTCAGTATTGTCATGCTGTGAGATAGAGTGTTGATTTGTTGAAACTCCCCCTGAGTTACTGATCCTTTGAAATGAACTGGGAGTTCTATCAACTGATGAAGTAAATTGATTATCCGTTGATTGACTATGATCAACGGATGCTTCATTATGTACTTCAACGGATGATGCACTTTGTCATTCAACAGATGTTGCATTACTTCTATCAACGGATGCTGAATTATGACTTTCAACTGATGCAGCATTTTGTGCATTATCCAAAGGCAGATTTTGAATCCTTTTCGAGGTGCCTTCTCCATCATTCTCATCTTCACTATCATCACAATATATCTCAACGTTGTCAAATTTTAGTCCTTCATGATGTCCCTCATCTGTTAGTCCATCAATCTTTTCATCATCAAACACAACATGCACAGATTCCATAACAATGTTGGTTCTTAGATTGTAGACCCTATATGATTTTCCAGCAGAATAACCAACAAATATCCCTTCATCAGCCTTTGCATCAAACTTCCCTTTGTGATCAGGTTGATTCCTTATAATGTAGCATTTGCAACTAAAGACATGAAGAAAGTTTAAGGTTGGTTTTCTTCTCTTGAACAATTGATAGGGAGTCATGCGTTTTTCCTGATTGATTAGAGAAATATTCTGAGTGTAACATGCACAGTTAACAGCCTCAGCCCAAAAATATGTCGGGAGTTTTGACTCTTCAAGCATTATTCTTGCAGCTTCAATTAGTGATCTATTCTTCCTTTCCACCACACCATTCTGTTGTGGAGTCCTTGGAGCTGAGAACTCATGCATGATCCCATTTTCTTCACAGAACAACCTCATGGTAGAATTTCTGAACTCAGTTCCATTGTCAATCCTGATATTCCTTACTTTGAAATATGGATGATTGTTGACTTGCCTGATGTAATTGATAATGATTTCACTAGCTTCATCCTTTGATCCAAGAAAGTAGGTCCATGAAAACTTTGAGAAATCATCTACAATCACTAGGCAATATCTTTTCCTTGAAATTGACAATACATTGACTGGTCCAAAAAGATCCATGTATAGCAGTTGTAATGGTTCATCAATTGCTGATTCAAGCTTCTTACTGAATGATGCTCTCTTTTGCTTTCCTTTCTGACAAGCATCACACAGTCCATCCCTTGAGAATTCCACTAGAGGCATTCCTCTAACTAACCCCTTGCTCCCGAGTTTTAAAAAGGAAGGAAAGCAAGTGGAGGGTAAGTAAAGTAGTTTCACTTCCCTCCGTAATTGTGCTCCCGAGTTTTTAAAAGGAGCGAAAAAAAGTGTTAATGAATGCAAATTTGACAATCTTTCACTCCAAAACTTTCACTCCAAAAATGGGATGAAAGTACTTTACCTCCTAATCACTTCCTTCCTTCCCATTAAAAAACTCGGGAGCAAGCCCTAAGTCCTTTTTGACTAGATCATTCATTATCTTGAAATTCAAATGGGACAGCTTCTTGTGCCATAGCCAACTTTCATCTGGACTTGCTTTACTGAAAGACAAGTAATTGATTCTGCATTTGTAGAGTTGAAGTTAGCCAAGTACACATTCCCTTTTCTAACTCCAGTTAGAACCACTTTGTTGTCCTTCTTACTTGTGACAACACAGGCTTCAGAATTGAAGGAAACAGTATTCCCTCTGTCACATAGTTGACTGATGCTCAATATATTATGTTTGAGACCATCAACTAATGCAACTTCATCAATGATGACATTTTCTTTTAAAATTAAGCCATATCCCATAGTGAACCCTTTGCTGTCATCTCCAAAGGTTATGCTAGGGCCAGCTCTCTCCTTGAACTCTGTGAGCAGGGTGAAATCTCCTGTCACGTGCCTTGAACAACCACTGTCCAAATACCATAGATTCCCTCTTTTTCCCTGCACATAACAAAATCAAATCTAGTTGATTTTGGTACCCAAGTTTTCTTGGGTTCAACCTTGTTAGTCTTTTTCCTAGACTTCATACTTCCTACATCTTTTGACTTAGGTAACTTTGGGTCAACCTTGGTCTCAGGTGTAGTTGGTTGAAGTGTAGGGTTAGTCACAGAATTATTTAGCACATTTGGTTGAATTTGATAAGGCATAGATTGTGCAAACATATTATTCCACATAGGCATGTTGTATGGCATTTGAGGCATACTGAATGCAGCAAAATAAGGATTATTAACATATGGCATGTTTACAAAATGTGCATTAGGATTCTGTTGAGACATAACAGGCATAGCATGCAGAGGTGACATAGACATGTTAGGCATGGAAGGACTTAAAGGCATGAGAGCATTCTTAACAGACTTGCAGTTAGCAGATAGATGATTAACACCTTTACAATGCACACAGCTTTTTCTAGGAGCATACTTATCAGGTATGTAATTGTTGTGTTTGTTAATCCCTACCTTCCCATTTCTATTAGATTTCCTTTTAGTTTCCTTTTTATCCTCAACCAACTTAAGCCTATTTTTCAACTGATCTAAAGTCATGTGTCCTATATTCACCTTACTGGCATCTTTGGATGTGCTAGCTTCTTCTTTGACAAAGTTCTTGGAAATTGAACCAAACTTCTTATTGAGATTTTTCAAATTGTTCTTTTTAGAATCACTTGCCTGTTTTAATTGATGAGCCTTCAACGGATGCTCCTTTTCTTCCTTCAACGGATAACTTTCATCATCCGTTGATTCTACATCCGTTGACAATCCATCAATTAATTCTACTTCCTTTTTGTTTTTCTTTCAGGCATTCTCACAGAGTGATTCAATTCCCTGAACCTTGACAATCTGAGCACTAACATCCCTAGATGTTTTCCAGGCCTTGATTACATCTTGCTCACATTCTAATTGTTTAGAAAGAATTTCTACTTTCTTAACAGTTCTTCTAGTTCACTCTCAACAGATAAGCATTTGATTTTAATCTTTTCAAGCTCAATTACCTTACCCTCTAACACAGCATTCCTATCACTTAAAAACAAATTATTCTCTTTAATTCTTGTGTTTTCTTTAGCTAGTGATTTAAGGGAAACACACAAATGATATAATTCATTGGACATATCATTTATAGCTTCATTGCATTCAATTTTAGAATGCTGAGAGAGGTCAGTAGTAATTACCTGGTTGCTTGATGAACTAGTTTCATTTTCATCAGAATTAGCCATCAGGGGTAGGTTGACATATTCCATATCATCATCTTCATTGGCTCCATCCGTTGCCCAGTCATCATGAGTCAGAAAAGCTCTTTCCTTTTGTTTGAGCAAATCGAAATATTTATTTTTATAATCCACTTGCTCAAATTTCTTCTTCTCAGAAGTTGGCTTTCTGCACTCATTTGCAAAGTGTCCACTTATGCCACAGTTATAACATTTGAACTTAGATTTGTCCACCATGTTCTTGTTTGACTTAGTGAATCTAGCATTTTTTTTGAATTTCATCTTTGCAAACCTTCTGGACAGAAAAGTCAGATGTTCATCAACATCATTAGAGTCATCTTGACTGGAACTATCTTCAACCTCAGCTACTTGCTCCTTTCCCTTGCTTGATTCTGATTTGCTTGTGCCAATTTTGAGACTTGGCATTGTCTTTTCTTCATTCCTGGCTTCAGTCTTCTCATTGTCAGCTACAAGTGCAACTGATCCGCCTTTTCTCTTTCCCTTTTCCAACAGCTCATCTTGCTCCATCTCAAGTTCATAGGTCTTCAAAATTCCATGTAATCTTTCAAGTGTGAAGTCCTTATAATCTTAAGAATTCCTTAGTGAAACAGTCATAGGCTTCCATTCCTTTGGTAGAGACCTCAGAAATTTTAAGTTGGAATCCTTGACTTAGTACACTCTGCCATACAGCTTCAATCCATTCAACAGTTTCTAAAATCTATTGAAGGTATCATTCAGTAATTCTCCTTCTTCAAAATGAAAGTATTCATACTGTTGAATGAGAAGCTGCATTTTGTTTTCTTTAACTTGTTCAGTACCTTCACAGATAAGTTGCACAGTATCCCAAATTTCCTTAGCAGTTTGGCTGTTAATGACATTATCAAACATATCTTGATCTAGGCCATTAAACAGAATGTTCATGGCTTTCTTGTCCTTGTGAACCTCTTCAATATCTTCATCAGTCCATTCTGCTTTTGGCTTGGGAATAGACTGTCCAACAGCAACTGTGGTAGTTGCAGCTGTGGCCACTTTGTGAGGGATGTGAGGACCATTTTCAATGCAGTTGATGTAGCTTTCATCTTGAGAGAGAAGATGTAGATGCATCTTCACTTTCCAGTGATGATAATTATCTCTTTCCAGGATTGGAATCTTTACACCAATATCCTTCTTACTCATGATGTTAGTAGAATAGATCTTTAAACTCTTTGTAAGTTAAGAGCTTGCTCTGATACCAATTGTTATTCCCAAGGAACTAACAATGGGATTTACAGAAGGGGGGTTGAATGTAAATCTCAAAACTTTTTCAAGTTTTGAGCAGTTTCAAAGGCTAAGTATTTTGATGAACAGTTGTGTGTGAATTGTTTTGAGCATGTGCAGACAGATATATATTCAAGACACAAATGTAAAGAACACAAAGGCTTCAAAAACTTTTCTGGTGGTTTTGTTGTTCCACCAGAGATGTGTATTTCAGAAAATATGTGATTCAAAGAATTGATCACAGCTGCGTCCTAGTACAAACTAGATGATTTTCTCTCTGGATTTTTCTAAACAGCTCTGGAAAAATTCACCACCTAATTACTAGCTGCAACTTGGTTTATATATCACCAAGTTTACAAGTGAAGACAAAAGTACAAATACAATTAAAAAGGTTCTCCACATGTTTCTTCTTCATTTCTCTATCCAATGCAATCTAGGATAATCTGTGAATCTTTGAATACTTCCTTGTTTGCACCAGAATGGAAATGCTGCATTTTCTTGATTCCTCCAAGAGGCTACCACATTCCAATTGTCTCTGTCAACCCATGTGCCTCTGTCAGCTTATGAATTGTCACTGTCAACTGTTATTGAACTGAGCATCCGTTGATGCTTTCATTCGTTGATGGCTTTATCCGTTGATGCTTTATCAGTTGAAGCTTTATCCATTGATGCATTAGCAGTTGAAGCTTTATCCGCTGATGCACTCATCCGTTGATGGGTGTTATCCGTTGAAAATTTAGAGACATCCGTTGAAGCTTTGTTTCTCATCCGTTGAAGGCCTTTAATTTATCAGTTGATACTACTTCATTTATACAAAATTACAAGGCATGAAATATTTACAATTAGCCCTCCTATTTGCATATCCACTAGTAGTCAACATGACTTATAATTTCCCACAACATCTAAGAATTATAACTTAAATACAGAAACTAAAATGTGCTACAATACTAAACTTATTTCTAAGTAAAGCTACTCCATCAACGGATAGCCAGAATGGTCTTATCCGTTGAGGCTACAAACACTAGATTTCTACTTAAGTGTTTTGTTTAACTTATCATCAAACTAATACACATATTCCTAACAACGAGTACAAGTGAAATTGGAATCGATTGTGATAAGGCAAGTACTTCTAAACCTTTTTCGAGATATAATGCAAATATTTCTAAACTTTCTCCTAACATATTATTGAGTATTCAAAATAGCTCTGTTTTATATTGTCAATACATTGAATCCTTCAGCCTTGAACCTGAGCCACATCATTTAATCTTTGAGCCGTAAGACTTATTCTTTATGAACCATTTCTTGTTGATTTCCAGATACTAAACCACACAAATATGACACTACTCTCCAAATATATAACCACCAAACACCAAACACTGGAATAGAATTGTTTGAATATCCAGAAACATTTATACTCAACCATATCTTGTGACATCAAAGAACTAAATCTTGTAAAACCATTGTTCATCTAATACCTGATTCTTCCACAGGCTGAAGGCCATTTCTTGTACATACGTCGATACCCTCATGATACTCATGAAATACATCATGCCTTTATACAAATGTTTCATCACTGTTGATTATGATCTTGTTTTAATGAATTATATTGTTTATCATATTGAACTGCTTTAGAATTGGATAGTTTTTTTATAGGGACCAGATTCGTGGTCAGACAATATCAATGGTCAAGTTAGGCCAATATGTGGCTTGGATCCAGTAATTAGAGCAGTGTTGTGTGCTTTGCTCGGGGTTAGTGCGTGACTGATCAACAACCTAACCTTGGTTTTGAAACTTAAAATGAATATCCAATTCTAATGATTGTTTAGCAATAAACTTGATTCCTATATGAACCATCTCGTTTGATCATTGATTAATCTCAATTATTGTCATTGTGACTTGCTAAGCTAGTTAGCTCATTCTTGCGAATCTTTTTATGTATTCTACAGTTAAGAAGGATACAGTTGGTTATAAGGTTTTCCCAGTTCAATGTACGAGCTAGGCTTCCAGATTATGTTGGATCGAGCTAGTAGGAGCTTATTACAGTAGTGAGATAATAAGATTGTAAGAATAATTTCATTATCAGTTGTAAGTTAAATTAGTTGGGATTTGTTACGTTGTAATAAAAGTTAAGATTGTGGCTTGTTTTCATACTTTAACCTGTTGCGATCCGTGGTTATGTAAAGCAGGGTCATTGTAAATAATATTCCATATACAAGTTTATATATTGTGTATGTGTTATGGACCCCAAACTTCTGACAGGGGTTTGAAGGGCGCCACAGGTTGATATCAGAGCTACAGGTTATAAGTCACTGAAACAAGCCTAGATTGTCGGGATTGGGTAGAGGGTTAGGATTAGGAATAGGAAATAGAAAGATAAGTCATCGTGAGGTTGAGTGCGATTGTATAGTAGGTCTCCGACATGGTTCGTGTTGTGATTCGGGACTCCTAGCTTGCGACGAGATTTCCAGACAACGACAATGGCAGATCCTGATTTCCCTGCATCATCTGATCATTTGGAGCCTTCCATTTGAGGATCGTCATCTTCTTCTAAATTTGATTTGCACTTTGTTCTTCCATCGGTATTAATGGTATTACCTTCTGTTATGACATTTGCGCCTCTCCAAGTTATTACACGCTATTCTATCACCTCTCTATACGAGACTACCTATTCAAGAACCTCCATTTTCTTATTCTTGTTCTTCTGTACATTCAACTATGAATGTATCTTTTTAGTTTACTCTACACCATGTTTTATACCCTCAGTTTAAAAACCTGTCTTATGGAACAACAGTATTTACGAGAAGGGATGCGATGGCTACAGTAAATCGTAAGTAAATGAGATATTAATAAAGGTGAGAAGGAGTTTAGAAAGAAGATTCACGTGTTTCAGAGGATGGCTTCTACCAGATTAAATGGGGCCACTAGTGAATAGACCACCCTTGATTAGTTGTGGAATGGACTAGAGAAATTTTGAAAGAGTTAGAGAGAAAAGTATAGATCTAGAATTTTCGTAGAATTAGATGATGGTGCCATGATAAGTAGTGATGTGACGTGACATAAGCAAACTTTGTTCAATGAAATAGACTTGTTGGCTGTTGGATAGACCTGTTCCACTTAATGACTGCAAAGATGATGATAGGCGTACTACCAGTATGGGAGCTTTGAAATGAAGCCACGAATAAGACAATATGCAACGACAGCTGAAGTTTTCATCGATTAAGGAAGGTAATAGACCCAAGGAAGGAGAGGAGATAAATGGAAGTGAATGGACCTTTGCGTGATTGTTTCTTTAACTTGGTATCTGGTTATAAGAAGGACAACAACCAACTCATATAGTAAGGACAACCAAATGTGTGATTTTCAACATTTTTTTAAAAAACAAGTTTTCGAAAAAGATTTTTCCCTTATAAAAATTTCTAAAAACCTTTTTGGAATAAAATAAATTTTAAACATCGGTTGTCAAGTTACTACTTGAGTTTCTTGTTTGTTAAAAGACCCGGATTACCTGGAAGGATGTTGTTTCATACTTAGTATTGCTAATTCGGAGAACGAAGTAACCTGCGATTATGAAGAAGTTGATTATTCCTAACAGTAAGGTGCAAGTATTTTTTGATAAGATTAACAACAGAACCAGCGTACGGAGTAACTATTCATCCAATTACTGGGACTATCAGAGTTCAAGGAATTCATTGATTTAACGGGAGCCTGAGCATGACCGAAGAAGATCAGGAAGATTTCTAGACTTTTCTAAAAGAAGAATACATTTAGCAAAAGGATCGTTATCTTGAATGATTCATGGTTATTCTAAATTAAAAGAGGAAACTCGAGGTTATCTAATAAGAACGCCATTATGATCAAATTGTTAAAGTATTATACGTGTAGATACGAGGTTACAGACGGAAGACCTAACAAATAAGAATCTACCATAATGCTTAATTTGCGAAGGCATTTCAGCGTATTTTTTGAAGTTATTATAGGACACAATTGGGATATGATCGAACAAGCTCGAAAGATGAATACAAGTGAAATGTGGATGGTGACCAATGGTATCATTCCTGTCCTCAATACTACAGCGTATATTCCTTTTTAATTCCTCAAAATGTATGAACTTCTTTTCTTAATAAAATCCTTATGATGACATCAAAAAGGAGGATATTGCATTCCTTTCAAATTTAATTGTTCCCCTCAAGTTTTGCTTTCTGATTGGGATAAACAATGTTATGATGAGACGCTTTGTCGGGATGATGAAGAGTCGAGTGGGACGCCATCTAATCATGTGTTGTATGTCATATGGTACGAAAGACTGGCCATCTTAAGTATCAATATGGTTGTCTCATTCATATTCAAATCCTTACTTCTTCTTTCTTTTTAACTTGAATTATTGTTGAATTGTGAATCCTTCTAGTTATTTCGTTGTCCTTTCGTTCTTTGTAAGAGTTTTTCAAACAAAAATCAACGTATTCTGAACCAAGCGGACAAAGTTCCATCTATCTCTCATGCATGAAAAGGAAACAAGGGCATATGGCAAAGATTGCAAATCACTAACCCTAGCCAGGGATGCACTAAGAGTCAAGGGAATCTACTTCAATAAGAAATACGTCTCCGAGAATGAGAATTTGTGACTTTCCTATAAAATATTTTATTTAGAATACGGATGTGATGACGTGAATGATTATTTCGGATACCTTATGCGTTAAAGTATTGAAAGATGTGGGAGCAACTTGGTCGTTTATTTCTCAAGGTTTTGTTGATAAGATGAATCACCCTGTTGAATTGATAAGATTATGACTAAAGGACTAGCAAGTTAAGAACATGCAATTATTAAATAAGTAAGTACCAATGGTGGAATTGAGATTTCTGGCAATAAGTTGTGAGGAATTGGTATTAATAGAGATAAGAGGATTGGACATTATTCTATGGAATGGATTAATTATTTAAGCGTGATGCCTAGATAGACCATCGTGATGAAAGATAGTTCTGAAGACGCCAAATGAGAATATGAAAAAGTTTAGAGGACGAAGGAAGGTAAAGAACTTGTTAACAATGATTTAAGATTACAGTGACCAAAATGTAAGTGCTATGGCGGTTATAAATAAGGTCAGGAGCAAACAGAACTTAAAGATTTTATAGTCTCAAAATATGTTTCCAGACGAATTTCCAATATTTCCTTCAGATAGAGAAAGTGAGTTCATGATTGATTTAGCACCTGAAATGAAGCCAGTGTCCAAAGCCCCGCACAGAATGGCGCCAGACAAAATAAAGGAGTTACCAGAGCAAACGCTGGAGATAATTAGAAGAGGAAGCAACTGGACCTAGTGTACCCCCCTAAAGTGCACCGGTATGATTTGTTAATAAGAAAGATGGAAGTGTGAGATTATGTGTCGATTAGCGGAAGCTCAACCAGTTTATTCTCAAGAGCAATTATCTGTTACCTCGAACCAATGATTTGTTTGATCAATGAAAGAAGCAAAGTATTTTTACAAGATTTATTTAAGACTGGGTATATTACCCATTGATGTGATATCCCATATTTTTCAGAATTATTATTATTATTTGAATATATTTAGGTGATTTTCTGATTAGGAAGGAATAAAATTGTGGATATTTTATTCTTTTTTGACGAGTTGGTGTTATTAAATGGTAATGTGCTAATTGTTAAGTGTTATATCGATCCTTGTTAATTTCTAAAAATATTTACTTAAATGTATTATTTTCAAAAGTTTATTTGAAAACCGATCATTTTATTGATATCGGTAAATTGAGTTTGTTTAGTAATATTAGAGATTGGATGGATATTCTGTCTGCTATGTGTTTTATGTAATATTAATAGTGTGGAACTCAATTGTTATTGAGGATTATTTGTATTATTCATTACTGAGTCATATCGTTTTGTTTTTGTCTTTAAAAGTAATTTTATTGAAAATTTAATTTCATAAATATTTAAATTATCTTTAAAATTATTTTTATGACTTTATAATTACAATAATTATTTTTGGGATTTTATATAATTTAGAAATCAATATTTCATCAATTATTTAGCCCTGTATGTTTTTCTGATTTCATTTATTTGTAAAATCCGTATATAATTTTAAAATTCTTCAAAAATTACGAAACTCATATTTATTTAAGTTTGGAATATTCTGAGAATTTTAAAATTATTTTGGGAATTTTTGGGATTAATTTTACCATAATTTTTCTAAGTGCCATATGGAATATTATGACATAATTTTTGCCACAGGCCGGTATATTGCCTTTTGTTTGAGTACTCGTGTTTTTGGGGTCACGTTTCTATGAATCATGACCTTGTGCTATCACACGGGCTGATCAGCATGTGATAGTACGTCCGTCGGAGAATGATCCCAATCTAAATTATCATATAATTTTTTGATATTTATAGAATAAATGATTTATCAACTATTTCTGTTTTGGAATAGTTGTGAAATGCAGTTTTGATTCAGATTATGATTTATGCTGATACTTATGTTGTTGTTAATTATCAAAGGTGGTATTAGTATAGATGATTGATGTTGACTTTAGTATGGGTGTTGTGAGCATCAAAGTTCGTATTGATATCTAATTTGATATGACAACAAAATAAGTATTAATTTGAAGAGTTCGGTTTTGAGTAAAGTTTATGATTCAATCCATAATCATTGTTTCTTGTTATTATTGTTTACGATATTTCAGTAAACACTGCTTTACGAGTTTGATTCTCGTCAAGATTCAAAGTATTGCTAAAGCATTTTGCTTAAAAATATCAAAATGGTTTTGAATACAATTAAGGAATCAATTCTGGGGTTCCTCAACTAAAATTTTATGATTCAACAATTATGATTTTAAAATGTTATGCGCTATTGTAGATGTCAGTTTTATATCAAAATGATCCGATATTTACTATAATGCACTTGTTGAGCATTTCTTCTGCTCAGACTTTCCTGTTTTTAAATTTAACCTCCAGTGAGGATTAGTTTGCGCTGTTTAGCTGCGTAATTCGAGGAAGCAAAGAAGAAGCTTTTGGAAGGTGACTGGTCCAAGGTTTACGAACTAGTGTAAGTTCTTTTATGTAAAGTTTTCTATATTATATTATATTATAATTGTGTTATTTTATAGTTGGGCCTAGTATACTTCTCTTCGAAGTTATACTAGGGGGTTTAGCTTTGAGTTTGGAAATTGTTGAAAAGAATTTTAAAGAGAAAGTGAAAAATTATTTTGGAATTTGGGATTCTTGTTTCTAGAACTGTAACCATAAAAGATCTTGGATTAGTTGGGGTCATTTATGTTAAATATCTTCCGCTGGAATTTATTTATTGATTAAACAGGTTAATTTGGATTGAGGTTTCATAGTGACGACCAAATCCCTTGAGCCCGGATTTGGGGGCGTTACAGGTTGGTATCAGAGCTGAGGTTATAGTAAACTAAAAATGAGAGTGTGTAGGAGTGTGTATAGCTATGTGAGGACGTTTGAGCTCATATCGAGTTCCTGTTGGACTATTGGATATAGTACCAACAAATAAGTTAAGATAGGCGCATACGTCTGAAATGGTTATGCTGAGCTGGATGGAACTCCAGGAAGCTGCAAACTTCTATTGTGGAATCTTTCGAGGCTACTATGATTCGACGACGACAAAGATTATCGATATCCTCAGAACATGAAGAAGTGTCAAGAATCGGATGACGAGTCAACAGAAGAGTTCAAATAAAAGATAAGTATTAAGATCTCGGTAATACCTTCTTTATCTATAAATTCTTTTGACATCTCTAAGAAAAAGGTATCTGTTAGAGGATATATTCCCTAACACTCGTTTAGTCATTTTGTGCCAGAATTTTGTTCTCTGGATTCCATTTCCTTCAGAAATATCAGCTTTGAAATCTTTTCAGTTTTATTCATTTGATTTTGAATTCCTTTCATATTCTTTTATTCTGACTGAGATGAACAACCCTAACTATATGGGACACAAGGTATACCTGTCTGTGTGAAAGGAGTTGGATGGGACGCCATCACTTGTGTGTGTTGTGACTACAAGAAGTTTAACAACCTTTAGTAGTGTCTTAATTTATACACGCAATAGCAAGTTCATTTGATTATATTGATCTCTCGGTTATTCTTTTATTTCAACAATACTTTTTTTATCAAATTCAGATTTTTGTCCCGTTTTGATATAAAATTCTTTTCTCTTTGAAATTCCATTATTTTATTATCTCAAATATTCGAAGGTATGCCAATCAAGTTAAGCTGAGTTATCTTGGTCAAGTCAAAGTAAGGCGGTGTGATGGGATTATGAAGGACAATGGTGGATTGCAATGCGATTAGAATATCAGTGGTGTATAACGAAGTCAGTCTATTTCTTTATTTCTCTCTCTATTTAACTCTATCTCTCTTTCTTTTTCTTTCTCTCTATCTTTCTTTCTATTCTTCTTTCTCTCGATCAGTACAAGTAATTCTGTTGAGGAATTGGTCAAAGGATGTGGATGAAACAGTGGTGCGGAGTGAAGCTCCCGTGATCATCATGTTACAAGGAATCCAAGTTTTTATTTCAGATTTTGAGAAAAGTTACGTATACATAATTGGAAAGTTAGCCAGAAGATCCCCAGTGTTTTCTTCTGCTGATTATGAGGACGGAATCCTTATAAGGGGGGGAGATTATGATATCCCATATTTTTCAGAATTATTATTATTATTATTTGAATATGTTTAGGTGATTTTCCAATTAGGAAGGAATAAAATTATGGATATTTTATTCTTGTTTGACGAGTTGGTGTTATTAAATGGTAATGTGCTAATTGTTAAGTGTTATATCGATCCTTGTTAATTTCTAAAAATATTTACTAAAATGTATTATTTTCAAAAGTTTATTTGAAAACCGATCATTTTATTGATATCGGTAAATTTAGTTTGTTTAGTACAGTAATATTAGGGATTGGATGGATATTCTGTCTGCTATGTGTTGTATGTAATATTAATTGTGTGAAACTCAATTGTGATTGAGGATTATTTTTTACTATTCATTACTGAGTCATATCGTTTTGTTTTTGACTTTAAAAGTAATTTTATTGAAAATTTAATTTCATAAATATTTAATTTATCTTTAAAATTATTTTTATGACTTTATAATTACAATAATTATTTTTGAGATTTTATATAATTTAGAAATCAATATTTCATCAATTATTTAGCCCTGTATGTTTTTCTGATTTCCTTTATTTCTAAAATCCGTATATAATTTCAAAATTCTTCAAAAATTACAAAACTTATATTTATTTAAGTTTGGAATATTCTAAGAATTTTAAAATTATTTTGGGAATTTTTGGGATTAATTTTACCCGCGAGCGGGTTTAAATTATATTTTAAAAATTGTTTTGAAATTACGAAATTTATGTTTTTATAAACTTCGGGATATTTGTAATATTTTAAGACTATTTTCGTGATTTTCGGAATTTGTTTCAAGTGCAGCCGGTTCGTTAATTGTAAAATGCGGGTATGTCGCACGAGTCAAAAATGTTTTAAAAATTATGAAAATTTTACTTTATTAGTTTTTGAATATTTGGGAAATTTTAAAATTAATTTGGGATTATTTCGATTTGTTTTTATCCGTACTTTTGTTTGTTAATCATAAACTACGGGCCTGATGCATGATTCAAAAATACTTTAAAAATTATGAAAATTTTATTTTATTAGTTTTTAATAATTCCGTGAATTTTATCATTTATTTGGTAATTTTTCAAATTTTATTACCCACGCATTTATTCATTTAAATACAAATTACGGGACAAAACCGGGTCAGAGGCCATAGGAAGCTCATACTAATCTTTAATAATACATGTTCAATTTGTATTGAATTTTAAACATGTGGCAGAGGCTTAGTACATGTGTGTGCTATGTGTTCATTCTGCAGAGTTGTAAGATTTATTAATATAAAAAAAAAATAACCCAACCCCCTCCCCTGTTATCTCTCGTCTCTCTCCTCACTCTCTATCTCTCTACGATTTTCTCTCTCTCTTACTTGCGCCACTCCCCCGAACCTGCTTTCTCCCCCTGATTTCACCCGCCTCCCCTTTTCTGTCTCCCTATCCTATTTTCTTCCCGTATATTTATATACTTTTTATTTTCAAAAAATCATATCTTATAAACCGTTTGTCCAAATTTCAATCGTTATATATATAAACGATCAGCGCTTCGATACCTACGCATAAGTATATATATTGCAAGGTTTTGAGGAGATAATTTGGGCGGCATATTCTCAGTTTTAATTTATTTTCCGGGCGTAGAAAAAGTGTTTGGAGGCGGTGATCACTCCACATGGCATATCAGCGTGTATACGTCTATGGCTATTAATTTCGGATTTTTCTGGAGATATTTGACGGACATCAGATATTCTCCTCGGGGTGACCAAAATTTATTTTGGGTAAGGATTCGGAGATTCTGCTTTTATATTTTGGGTATATTATAGCATTTTAATGTTTATATATTTATTTCGTAATTTTTAGAAGTGGTTGTAGAAGTCATTTTTTACCGTGTTATTCATTTCTGGAGTGTTTATACGCGTAAATATAAATTATTGTGTTGATTATTGTTGGTTGTGTCGATATAATATCGACTGGCAGTCCGAGAAATAGAGGAGGTGCTATCCGATTTCCAAGAAAATATTATTTTTAGTTCTGAAGATTATTATTTTTATTATTATTCGAAAATAAATCCAAATTATTTAGTTAATGAATTTTAATTGATTATTTAATTGGAGTTAATTATTTCTTATGATTTAAAAATTCTGAAAAATAGTTTCGAGCTTTAAAATATTATTAAAGCTCGATATATATTATTAAATGATTTATTCTTATTTTATTCGTATTAAATAAATCGTTCGTCCGTTTAATACGAAACGAACGCGTCTAGGCTCATAAAAATATTCCGCTTTCAACAAAAATACTTTCGAGAACCAAATTCTTTTGTTTCAAATGGTCGCTTGTTTTATGAGTCATTCTGAGTCGATTATTGATCGGAAAATTATGTTTTTGACCTGATTTCAGTTTTAAACATACCGAGTCGAATATTTTGACGAGAAGAATCCTGTATTTGGCTGTTATAATTATATATGGGCTATCGTATGGGTAGACGATAGGGTTTTAATGCGTAGTTCATCGAACAATTATCGTTTAGACAATTAAAAGAATATCTTTTAATTATAGATGTGGATCGCTCGAGTTGATCGGGACCAGACATTGAAAAGAGTAAGATGGAATGGTATTGGGTATCTGGCTTCTAGCAATCGCAGGAGCAGCATATCAGTAAAATATTGAAAAGCAAGACAAAGATGTTTTGAGACAGAATGTCAGAATAGATGCGTCTTTGTGAGTGTGACTAACTGCTAAATCTCAAAGGTAAGTATCCCTATCATCACTTATTGTTCAAGTGATATTTATTTTGAATCTTATCATGCAAGTATTGTTTTCCCTATTCTCAGTTCAGAATAGATAAATGTTTTACATATCGCTGAATTAAATAATTGTGTTTATGCAAATACTCATCTGCTATTCTATGTTCAGAATAGTCAAGTGATTTTAGTTATCCAATTATCGGATTTATAAATGTTTTGTATTTTGAGAAAAGTGATTTGGTTGCGAATATTCCTACCCAAGAATTGGGGGAATAAAATTATTTCGGGTGTCGATTATTATGACCCACCTCAATAAAGGTTTTAAGATTGGATCATAATTGCGTAAGTGACCGGGACGGACGGTCCAGCGGAGGGCTATTTCTAAGTGCCATATGGAATATTATGACATAATTTTTGCCATAGGCCGGTATATTGCCTTTTGTTTGAGTACTCGTGTTTTTGGGGTCACGTTTCTATGAATCATGACCTTGTGCTATCACACGGGCTGAACAACATGTGATAGTACGTCCGTCGGAGAATGATCCCAATCTCAATTATCATATCATTTTTTTGATATTCATAGAATAAATGATTTATCAATTGTTTCTGTTTTGGAATAGTGGTGAAATGCAGTTTTGATTCATATTCTGATTTATGCTGATACTTATGTTGTTGTTAAATATCAAAGGTTGTATTAGTATAGATGATTGATGGTGAAATTCTTGTTATTATTGTTTACGATATTTCCGTAAACATTATTTTACGAGTTTGATTCTCGTCAAGATTCAAAGTTTTGGTGAAGCATTTTGCTCAAAAATATCAAAATGGATTTGAATACACTTAAGAATCAATTCTGGGGTTCCTCAACTAAAATTTTATGATTCAGCAATTATGATTTTAAAATGTTCTCCGCTATTGCAGATGTTAGTTTTATATCAAAATGACCCGATATTTACAATAATGAACTTGCTGAGCATTTCTTCCGCTCATACTTTCCTGTTTTTAAATTTAACCTCCAGTGAGGAATAGTTTGCGCTGTTTAGCTGCGTAATTCGAGGAAGCAAAGAAGAAGGTTTTGGAAGGTGGTTGGTCCAAGGTTTACAAACTAGTGTAAGTTTTTTTATGTAAAGTTGTTTATATTATATTATATTATAATTGTGTTATTTTATAGTTGGGCCTAGTATACTTCTCTTCGAAGTTATACTAGGGGGTTTAGCTTTGAGTTTGGAAATTGTTGAAAAGAATTTTAAAGAGAAAGTGAAAAATTATTTTGGAATTTGAGATTCTTGTTTCTAGAATTGTAACCTTAAAAGATCTTGGATTAGTTGGGGTCATTTATGTTAAATATCTTCCGCTGGCATTTATATATTGATTAAATAGGTTAATTTGGATTGAGGTTTCATAGTGACGACCAAATCCCTTGACCCCGGATTTGGGGGCGTTACAGGTTGGTATCAGAGCTGAGGTTATAGTAAACTAAAAATGAGAGTGTGTAGGAGTGTGTGTAGCTATGTGAGGACGTTTGAGCTCATATCGAGTTCCTGTTGGACTATTGGATATAGTACCAACGAATAACAAAAGATAGGCGCATACGTCTGAAATGGTTGTGCTGAGCTGGATGGAACTCTAGGAAGCTGCAAACTTCTATTATGGAATCTTTCGAGGCTACTACGATTCGACGACGATGAAGATTATCGATATCCTCAGAACATGAAGAAGTATCTAGAATCGGATGACGAGTCAACAAAAGAGTTCAAATAAAAGATAAGTATTAAGATCTCGGCAATACCTTCTCTTTCTATAAATTCTTTTGACATCTCTAAAAAAAAGGTATCTGTTATAGGATATATCCCCTAACACTCGTTTAGTCATTTTGTGCCAGAATTTTGTTCTCTGGATTCCATTTCCTTCAGAAATATCAGCTTTGAAATCTTTTCAGTTTTATTCATTTGATTTTGAATTCCTTTCATATTCTTTTATTCTGACTGAGATGAACAACCCTAACTATAGGGGACACAAGGTATACCTGTCTGTGTGATAGGAGTTGGATGGGACGCCATCACTTGTGTGTGTTGTGACTACAAGAAGTTTAACAACCTTTAGTAGTGTCTTAATTTGTACACGCAATACCAAGTTCATTTGATCATATTGATCTCTCGGTTATTCTTTTATTTCAACAATACTTTTTTTATCAAATTCAGATTTTTGTCCCGTTTTGATATAAAATTCTTTTCTCTTTGAAATTCCATTATTTTATTATCTCAAATATTTGAAGGTATGCCAATCAAGTTAAGCTGAGTTATCTTGGTCAAGTCAAAGTAAGGCGGTGTGATGGGATTACGAAGGACAACGGAGGATTGCAATGTGATTAGAATATCAGTGGTGTATAATGAAGTCAGTCTATTTCTTTATTTCTCTCTCTATTTAACTCTATCTCTCTTTCTTTTTCTTTCTTTTTCTCTCTATCTTTCTTTCTATTCTTCTTTCTCTCGATCAGTACAAGTAATTCTATTGAGGAATTGGTCAAAGGATGTGGATGAAACAGTGGTGCAGAGTGAAGCTCCCGTGATCATCATGTTATACAAGGAATCCAAGTTTTTATTTCAGATTTTGAGAAAAGTTACGTATACAAGATTGGAAAGTTAGCCAGAAGATCCCCAGTGTTCTCTTCTGCTGATTATGAGGACGGAATCCTTATAGGGGGTAGATTGTGATATCCCATATTTTTCAGAATTATTATTATTATTTGAATATGTTTAGGTGATTTTCTAATTAGGAAGGAATAAAGTTGTGGATATTTTATTCTTGTTTGACGAGTTGGTGTTATTAAATGGTAATGTGCTAATTGTTAAGTGTTATATCGATTCTTGTTAATTTCTAAAAATATTTACTGAAATGTATTATTTTCAAAAGTTTATTTGAAAACCGATCATTTTATTGATATCGGTAAATTGAGTTAGTTTAGTAATATTAGGGATTGGATGGATATTCTGTCTGCTATGTGTTGTATGTAATATTAATTGTGTGGAACTGTTTTTCTGATTTCATTTATTTCTAAAATCCGTATATAATTTCAAAATTCTTCAAAAATTACGAAACTCATATTTATTTAAGTTTAGAATATTCTGAAAATTTTAAAATTATTTTGGGAATTTTTGGGATTAATTTTACCCGCGGATATAAATTGTATTTTAATAATTGTTTTTAAATTACGAAATTTATGTTTTTATAAACTTCGGGATATTTGTAACATTTTAAGATTATTTTCATGATTTTCTAAATTTGTTTCAAGTGCAGCTCGGTTCGTTAATTGTGAAATGCGGTTATATCGCACGAGTCAAAAATGTTTTAAAAATTATGAAAATTTTACTTTATTAGTTTTTTAATATTTGGGAAATTTAAAAATTAATTTGGGATTATTTCGATTTGTTTTTATCCGTACTTTTGTTTGTTAATCATAAAATACGGGTCTGATGCATGATTCAAAAATACTTTAAATATTATGAAAATTTTATTTTATTAGTTTTTAATAATTCCGAGAATTTTAGCATTTATTTGGTAATTTTTCAAATTTTATTATCCGTGCATTTATTCATTTAAATGTGATAGGGATAAATAAATCATGAGTACATAATTAAATATTACAGTTTGGGCCGCAAGGCCCAATAAGAAGATGTATGACATTCAGACCAGAAAGGTTAACATGTTGATCATGCCTGATGGACCAGATCAGGCCTGATGGAACAAAGTGCTGGATTTTAATCGCAGCAGAGGCATGGTAAAACACTTTTACACATATAAAATCCAAATAAAAGCATATAAATCGTGGTAAAAACGTAGGGATCGATTACTAACCTTTAATATACGATCCAAAAGCAACGATCGGAGATCCTTAGTAGCTGCTCCTCAAACGTGAAGCACTCCACCGGTATCCACCAAGAAAATGACGTTAAGGAGGAGGAGGAGGTGGAGAGAATTAGGTTTTATAAAATTTTGGGGTTTTGGGTTAGAATCAAAATAGGGTTTATAATAGTATATTTATAGGCAAAATTTTCAGCTGAAATTTTCCCATAAATATTATTATTATTATCCCATTTATTATTCTCATTAATAATTAAAACACCTTTTAATTATTAATTCTTTTTCTAAACACTTTAGAAATAATTCTCTCTCTTGATTTAATTTCCAAAAATTAAATCCTTAATTAATAATATTAAGAACTTTTCTTAATTAATTTATAATCAATTAAATCTCATTTAATCAATTATTAAATTTTCCAATTAATTATTTATTTCATAAATAAATAATTATTAGCCATTATTAATTAATTCCTCCACCATTAAATCATTCTCTTTTTATGGTGTGACCCTGTAGGTTCAATATTAAGCCGGTAGTAAAAATAAATAATAATAAAACTATTTTATCATTATTTATATAAATTCTCTAATTTATTAAATATGATTAATTAATTAATCACATTTATTCTACATCGTGAGGGATACTTCACAGCATATCGCGACTATCCGGATAATACGAATTCACTGCTTAGAATACCAAGAACCTATTCAGTGAATAGTTACCGTACAATAAACTCCTTCTACCCTACAATGTCCTGATTAAATACAAGGCATGGATCTCGTGTCAAGCCTATCTAATTTAATCACTTGCTTACCATTTACTATGCTTAGTTCTATGCAAATTAGAAACTCCTTTCTAATTTCATTCACTCTGGCCAGAGATTCCTGAACTAGCATAAGTGGATCAGCCTTGAACATTCGCTTCCTTCACTGGAAGGGGTAGATCCTTTATTGATCATACACTATCTTCGTGTACAAATTCCTATACCCAGTAGAGCCCTAATAATTGTCCCTGGAGACTAAGAACTAAACCAAAGCATAGTTCAGTGTACACAAGATGACTATGATGACCTCAAGTCTAAGGATACTTGTACAACTATCACTATGTGAACAACTGCTGACACGTGAGTGAACTCCATCAGTTGTTCAGCTGTGCGAGTCATGTTCAGTGAACTTATTCTATAATAAGCACCTACATACTAGCTATAGTGTCACCACACAAATATCTATGAGAACAGACATCCTTCATAATGAAGCAAGCATAGTATGTACCGATCTTTGCGGATTATTAATTACCAGTTAGTAATCCTACGACCAGGAACTATTTAAGTTTAGAGTTATCATCTTTTAGGTCTCACTATTATGATCTCATCATAATTCATGAAAAGATTTACTCTAAACTATGGTATATCTTATTTAAATACTTAAATAGATAATGCCCATAATAAAAACAAAACTAGTCTTTTATTAATATCAATGAAATCGAAATAGATTACATAAAAAGTTATTCCTAAATCCTAATACATGATTGGACTTAGGACATATTCCTTTCAATCTCCCACTTGTACTAAAGCCAATCACTCTGGTATCTAATACCCATCTTGTCTTTATGGCGATCAAAGTGACTTTCATAAAGTAGCTTTGTGAGTGGGTCTGCTATGTTGTTATGTGTGTCAACTCTATTTCAATACAATATAAGAAATGTTATTGCGCTCCCACTAACCTTTTGTAGACACATGGTTTATCTACGTTTTTGATAAAATCAAACTCTTTGATTGTCTCATCAAAAACGGATGTTCCATCTACGAGAAGCTTGCTTTAAACCACATATGGTTCTCAGTAGCTTACACACTAGGTTTTCATTTCCCTTGGAAAGAAAACCATCTGGCTATATGCCAGATCTCATAGTCGTAGTAAGCAGCAATCGCAAGCAAAATCCGAACTGATTTTAACAGGGCTACAGGTAAAAAGTTTCATCAAAGTCAATCCATTGCCTTTGTTTGAATCCTTTTTCCACAAGCCTGGCCTTATAGGTCTCCACCTGGCCATCTGCTCTAATCATTCTTTCGTATACCGTATACATAGATTCTATTCCGGATTTCATGGCACTATGCCATTTCTCTGAGTCAACACTACTCATAGCCTCATTATAGGTCACAGGGTTGTCATCATCAATGATCGACAACTCATTGTCATTCTCAATGACAAGGCCATATTACCTCTCAGGTTGGCGAGACACTTTCCCTGACCTACGAATGGGCTGTTCTACAGAAGGTTGTTCAGTCAGAACAGGTGTTTCCACTTGAACCGTAGTAGTTTGTGCTTCTTGAAATTCATCAAGTTCAATTTTGCTCCCACTGTTTCCTTCAAGGATAAACTCCTTTTCCAAGAAGGTAGCATGTCTGGAGACATACACCCGATGATCGGTGTAAAAGTAATACCCTAAAGTCTCTTTAGGATATCCCACAAAACTACATTTTACGGATCAATATTCCAGCTTATCTGGGTCAACTTTCTTGACATAAGCTGGACATCCCCAAATCTTAACGTGTTTAAGACTCGGTTTCCTTTCTTTCCATATCTCATACAGAGTTTAAGGAACAGATTTGGAAGGCACCTTATTCAGTAAATATGCTGAGGTTTCCAATGCATAACCCCATAGGAATACTTGAAGATTTACATAGCCCATCATGGACCGAACTATGTCTAACAAAGTTCGATTTCTCCTTTCAGATACCAATCTGGAGGAGTCCACTGGGAGACTATACCATTTACTTTGAGATAATTTAGAAACACTCCATTAAAGTATTCACCATCTCGATCTAATCGAAGAGTTATAATACTATGTTTGGTTTGTTTCTCCACTTCATACTTATACTCTTTGAACTTTTCAAAGGCTTCAGACTTGTGTTTCATCAAACACATATCCGAATCTAGATCTATCATCTATGAAAGTAATGAAGTATGAAAATCCACCCATGGCTTGCATAGACATTGGTCCACATACATCTGTGTGTACCATTCCTAGCAAATTTGTAGTCCTATCTCCATGTCTACTAAATGGAGACTGCAGTGCCACTATAAAGTGAGATTTTCATCATCCCTTTTCTTTTATTAGTTTGTTCAATCTGAAGTAAATTATGTCACATATATACAGACCATTATTTAAAGCACCACAGGAGGTATCTAATACCCAAGTAGAAATTTGATTTAATGACATATTCACTTCTATCATGAAGATACCTGAATCAGAAGCGGTAGTCTCACTACCCTTCTTCTTCTTCAATTCCGTAAGGTAAACCTTGCAGTTCCTCTTCCAGTGCCCCACCTTGTTACAGTGAAAGAAAACAACTTTGCTCTTGGGGTCTTCAGCTTTTGGTGGAACCGGCTTTTCGTCACCTACTTTCTTCTTCTTGGAAGGGTTCCTCTTCATTTTCTTAGGATTGGAACCTTCACCAATTAGAACAACAGAACTCTTCTTAGGGGGAAAATTCGATTCCGCAGTCTTCAACATGTTGTGGAGTTCAGGCAGGCTGACATCCAACTTATTCATGTGAAAGTTCACAACAAACTGCGAGAACGAACTCGGAAGCGATTGCAAGACCAAGTCTTGGCTCAGCTCCCCATCCATGGCAAAACCAAGTTGTCCAAGACGTTCAATCAAATTGATCATCTTAAGTACATGGTCATTCACAGATGATCCCTCAAACATCCTACAACCGAACAACTCCTTCGATATCTCATATCGAGCTGTCCTCCCTGCCACATTATACAACTCTTATAGATGCATGAGGATAGTGTGAGCATCCATATGCTCATGTTACTTCTGTAGCTCAATGTTCATGGAAGCTAGCATGATGCATTGAGCAACACTTGCATCATCTACCCACTTACGATACACAACATGTTCATCATTATGTGCATCACTAGCAGGTTCAGTAGGCTTAGGTGAGTCAATCACGTATTCCAGCTTCTCAATCCTGAGAACAATTCTCAAGTTTCGAAGCCCGTCAGCATAATTAGGACCAGTCAATTTGTGAGCATCTAGTAAGCTCCTGAGTGATAGTGCAGAAGATATAACGTACAAAGTAAATCTGTAAATGATAAACACATAACAACAATTAGCAAATATTCGATTTCATTTCATAACACTATATGAATCGGGTCTTTATTCATAAGTGGCTCCCACTAGTTTACCTAATTTATTCAACCCCCTACGTGAAAAATTAAGCATTCGTAATGCTAGTGGGAATAGGGATCCTACATTCCATTACACAACCCCAGCTGTAGCACGAACCGCCATGTAATGTTCAATAGGCAGACAACTCTTGTCAATTATATCTTATGTTATTCCCTAATCAAACTTTAGCCTCTTGAATAATTGAGTCTCGGCTGTGGTACGATAAACTCAATATTCTAAGTCAAGTCTAACCCAACATTCCGTACAATTGAATCAGTCCCCAAAGGCCCACGGCTGTGGCACGTACCGACCTTTAGATTCTTATTCAATGCACACATCTCTATGTAATAGACAAGTATTTCTTATTTCGAAATCAAAGCCCTCGGCTGTAGCACGAACCGACAATGATTCAAAAATAAGAACTACTTTTCTATCATGTTGGAAGGCTATGACCGACACAAGCCCGTTGTATCATTGGTCAATTACTACTTGATATTATTTAATTTTAGAGGGATTATATTACGTTACAATCATAATCATATTATAAAGAGATTCTTCCTTTTAAATTAAATATTTCAAATCAATAATTAATAATCAGATGATTCCCAGATCGGGTGGAGCATTGTCAAGAGGCGTCACTTAATAACCCTTTCTTACAGATAGAAATCTGTTGTTGACAGAATCATCCTTTCTCTCATATCGAAAATTCATATGCAATTACGTGTTTCATAAACACAAGAATCTCATGATTGTATTCATAATATTATTATTAAGGTTATGAAACAATTTCACTATATTAGGTCGTCTAACAAACGCCTTATGTTCATTTAAGTTCACCTAAATCTATCATCGGATGATAAACTAAGCATATATCACATATATAAACATGAATAAACATCAAGGTAGACATGTTACATCATCTAGCATATCAGTCTAAGCATTATACATCTCTATGTATCACATGAAACATTTAAAAGCAGTTAAAACAGTTAAAAACAACTTTAAAACACTTTCGGAAATATAAACAGTTCAAACCTTTTATATAAACAAAAATTTAATCACTCCATTAGATCCGTCTCGGAAAAACGAATCCAACAATATATTGCACGCCCAAAACGGGGTTACAAAACTCCCAGAAATTCAAATTTAATGTGGACAGTCGGGCTGTAACGCATTACAGGAACGCGTTACAAGCCCTGTAACGCATTCCGGTGATGCGTTACAACCCTTTTAAGCCATTAAAAGGTGTAACGCATTCCGTGAATGCGCCACAGGGTGTAACGCATTCACGGAATGCGCAACACCCCCCTTCTGCGTGCGATGCACGCACCTGTCATAACAGCCGCCGTTTTTCTCTCGATCGCCGCGCGCGCCTGACATTCTTTCTTCCGTGTCTGTCTTCTTGCTTTGCTTTCTCCGTGCATCACAGACAGCATTCAACAGCAGATGGATAATATATATACTAACAATTTATATATATATATGATTATTTAATTACGAATTTTAATTGCAACAACTTCAAAAATTCATAATAAAAACTCTATACATCATAAAATTATGAAAAAATACCCAGACGATCTACAACACTTGTAGAACCCAGATCAACATTCAAAATTATTCTGAGAAACGATTTCTCATCAGACAAAATTAATCCACGATATAACTTGTAAAAATCATAATTAATTCATACAAGCACATAAAATTCTGAAAGTTTTACCACAGATCTATATGCATACAACCTAAGCTCTGATACCATTGTTGGATTTTAATCGCAGCGGAGGCATGGTAAAACACTTTTACACATATAAAATCCAAATAAAAGCATATAAATCGTGGTAAAAATGTAGGGATCGATTACTAACCTTTAATATGCGATCCAAAAGCAACGATCGGAGATCCTTAGCAGCTGCTCCTCAAACGTGAAGCACTCCACCGGTATCCACCAAGAAAACGACGTTAAGGAGGAGGAGGAGGTGGAGAGAATTAGGTTTTATAAAATTTTGGGGTTTTGGTTTAGAATCAAAATAGGGTTTATAATAGTATATTTATAGGCAAAATTTTCAGCCGAAATTTTCCCATAAATATTATTATTATTATTATCCCATTTATTATTCTCATTAATAATTAAAACACCTTTTAATTATTAATTCTTTTTCCAAACACTTTAGAAATAATTCTCTCTCTTGATTTAATTTCCAAAAATTAAATCCTTAATTAATAATATTAAGAACTTTTCTTAATTAATTTATAATCAATTAAATCTCATTCAATCAATTATTAAATTTGCCAATTAATTATTTATTTCATAAATAAATAATTATTAGCCATTATTAATTAATTCCTCCACCATTAAATCATTCTCTTTTTATGGTGTGACCCTGTAGGTTCAATATTAAGCCGGTAGTAGAAATAAATAATAATAAAACTATTTTATCATTATTTATATAAATTCTCTAATTTATTAAATATGATTAATTAATTAATCACATTTATTCTACATCGTGAGGGATACTTCACAGCATATCGCGACTATCCGGATAATACGAATTCACTGCTTAGAATACCAAGAACCTATTCAGTGAATAGTTACCGTACAATAAACTCCTTCTACCCTACAATGTCCTGATTAAATACAAGGCATGGATCTCGTGTCAAGCCTATCTAATTTAATCACTTGCTTACCATTTACTATGCTTAGTTCTATGCAAATTAGAAACTCCTTTCTAATTTCATTCACTCTGGCCAGAGATTCCTGAACTAGCATAAGTGGATCAGCCTTGAACATTCGCTTCCTTCACTGGAAGGGGTAGATCCTTTATTGATCATACACTATCTTCGTGTACAAATTCCTATACCCAGTAGAGCCCTAATAATTGTCCCTGGAGACTAAGAACTAAACCAAAGCATAGTTCAGTGTACACAAGATGACTATGATGACCTAAAGTCTAAGGATACTTGTACAACTATCACTATGTGAACAACTGCTGACACGTGAGTGAACTCCATCAGTTGTTGAGCTGTGCGAGTCATGTTCAGTGAACTTATTCTATAATAAGCACCTACATACTAGCTATAGTGTCACCACACAAATGTCTATGAGAACAGACATCCTTCATAATGAAGCAAGCATAGTATGTACCGATCTTTGCGGATTATTAATTACCAGTTACTAATCCTACGACCAGGAACTATTTAAGTTTAGAGTTATCATCTTTTACGTCTCACTATTATGATCTCATCATAATCCATAAAAGGCTTTACTCTAAACTATGGTATATCTTATTTAAACACTTAAATAGATAATGCCCGTAATAAAAACAAAACTAGTCTTTTTTTAATATCAATAAAATCAAAATAGATTACATAAAAAGTTATTCCTAAATCCTAATACATGATTGGACTTAGGACATATTCCTTTCACAAAGAAGGCCCAAAAACCCTGATTATTTATTAATTTCGTAATTAATAAATAAGGGAGAAAAACAGTTATTAAGGTAAGTCCTAGTGGAGATATAAATCCTTGTAGATTGACCTCCAAGGAACCTCATGGGATAAGGAATTAAGTTCCTACTTCCTAGGACTCCTAAGTCTATCCTAATTCAGAGGCTTGACCACCAAGTCTCCTATACCAAGTCCAATTCAAGGACTCCCACATCTATATAAGGGGTCTCACCCCACAAATCAGAACTACATTTTTTGACTTGATCCTTGGCAATTAGCAAGGTACGTAGGCATCTTGTTAAGGCAAATTAAGTCACGAAACACAAGAGCAGTCAAATCGAGCCTTGAAGCTCACGTTCCTTAGTACTAAATACAAAAATTATATATATTAGTTTTTAATCCATAACATTTGGCGCCGTCTGTGGGACAGCACAACAACAACCATGGAGAGAACACGGAGAACAATTAGAGCTCTGGAGGAAGGAACACCACCAGGGACAACCCAGGTGATTTCGTCAACCGTGGAGATTCCTCCCCACTCAACTTATGCATCTACTCAAGGGGAAGCCCAGATAGGGGCAACTCAACCTCAGCCACAAGGGATGACTCCCTCGACTATTCAAGGTACGAATCCTCAAGTTCAACAAGTACATGTACCTGTGACTTCTCGACCCGTCGGGAATGAATATTCAACTCTTGTTACTACTAACCTCCTTATGGGATGCCCCTTTACCCCGAGGTTGGAGGAAGTGGACATGCTGGGCGAAGCGAAGCACGAGGGCAATCGCCCCTATATACGAGGTTTGGCTCCTATCCCCGAGGATCGGGAATTTTCTGGACCTTATACTGAGAGAGACTTCGAATCTTCGGATGATGAAGTGGCCCCAAGAAGAAGGCGTCCTGGCAAAGAGCCGATGGCCGATGGAAGACAACGCCCTCAAAGCACCCAAGGGGCGAATCCCCAAGAAGTGCAGGAAAGGATCAGGGCTCATGAAGCTGAGATCCAAAGGCTGAGGCGCGACTTGGAGGCGCACCAGGCCACCAGGCCCCAGATACCTCCTAGGGGGAGAAATCCTCCTCCTGTCATAGACCTGGATGGTCTGGTACGGAGAAGGGCTGTTGTCCCAAGAACTAATCCAAGCAATCTTCTTCCCCTTGGAGATCCTGATGATCCTACTCCGCCCTTCACTGAAGAGATAATGAATGCCCATATCTCAAGGAAGTTTAAGATGCCAACCATCAAAGCCTATGATGGCACGAGAGATCCCGCTAATCATGTTAGGACATTCTCTAATGCACTGTTGTTGCAACCCGTGAATGATGCTATAAAGTGTCGGGCCTTCCCTCAAACCCTGTCGGGTATGGCTCAAAGATGGTACCGTCGCTTGCCGCCAAACTCTATTGTGTCGTTCAGAGAATTAAGCCAGGCTTTTATTAAGCAATTCATCAGTGGAAGAGTTCATGAGAAAAGTTCTGCATCTCTTATGAGCATTGTGCAGGGGGCAAAGGAATCCCTGAGAGATTACCTGAATCGTTTCACAAAGGAGGATATAAAGTCCCAGACCTTGATGATAAGGTAGCCATGAGAGCGCTGCAACAAGGAACTATGGATGAGTTTTTTAAGATGTCCTTGGCCAAATGCCCCCTGAAAGCATGTTGCAGCTCCAGGAGAGGGCAGGGAAGTATATCAAAGTTGAAGAAAGCATGAGGAAGATCGTAGTAAGTAATGAGCCCACTGGAGGCAAGAAGCGAAAAACTGATCTGGAGTATATTGCTAAGGACAAGTATCCTAGAACCGAGCAAAACCCTGATTCAACCCCCAAGAAGGGAGGACCTGGGCAAAAGTTCACCGAATACGCTAAGCTGAATGCTTCTAGAAGCCAGATCTTGATGGAAATTGAGAAAGATCGAGATATTCGTTGGCCTAAGCCCCTGAAGGCTGATCCTGCCAAGCTAGACAAAAGCAAATATTGCAGATTTCACAAAGATGTTGGTCACGACACCGATGAGTGTAGGCAGCTGAAAGATGAAATTGAGTTCCTCATTCGAAAAGGAAGATTGAACAAATACACCGGAGAAGGAGGGGACAGGAATAATAATGGAAGGAAGAACTTTGAGGATCGTAGGAGGGACCAAGATGATCAGGGGCGAAACCCCCAGCCTAGAGGACCAGTTATAAACACCATTTATGGAGGGCCGAGACCTCGAGGGCCTGTGATAAACACGATCTTTGGAGGTCCAACTGCTGCTGGATTGTCCAAAAATTCCAGAAAGGCATATACTAGAGAGGTTATGCATATTGTTGGAGAAGCCCCGAAGAGGGCTAGGACAGAAGTAACATTGGCTTTTGATGATTCTGACCTAGAGGGTGTGAAGTTTCCTCATGGCGACCCGCTGGTCATAACACTGGTAATAAGAAATAGCCCGGTCAAGAGGGTCCTTGTGGATAATGGTGCTTCTGTGGATATCTTGCTCCACGACGCCTTTTTAAGGATGGGGTATAACGACTCCCAGTTAACACCAACCGACATGCCGATATATGGATTTGCTGGAGTAGAATGTCCTGTAGAAGGGATAATCAAGTTGCCAACCACCATAGGTACGGAACCAAGGCAAGCAACGCAGATGTTGGACTTTGTGGTGGTAAAAGCTAGTTCAACCTATAATGCTATCATGGGAAGAACAGGGATACATGCCTTTAAGGCAGTCCCTTCTTCCTACCATTCAGTCATGAAGTTTCCCACCCGGAACGGGATTGGAGAAGAGAGAGGAGATCAAAAAATGGCTAGAAGCTGTTATGTGGCCTCTTTGAGGGCAGATGGAGTCGGGGGGCAGGTACTTCCTATTGAAGATATGGATGTCCGAGAAAATGATGAGAAGAGAGGAAAGCCAGCAGAAGACTTGGTTTCGATTTCGTTAGACCCCGAGAATCCTGAGAGGATGACTTTCATTGGAGCCACATTAGAGGAGCCCCTTAGAGGGAAGTTGGTGAAATTTTTGCAAGAAAATAGTGATGTGTTTGCATGGTCAGCAGCTGATATGCCAGGCATAGACCCGGAGCTGATTACTCATAAGCTAAACGTGGATCCAAGCAGAAAGACAGTGAAAAAAAAGAAAAGAAATTTTGCCCTCGAAAGACAAGAGGCTATAAAACATGAAGTAGAAAAGCTCTTAGAGGCTGGTTTCATTGAGGAAATTCAATTTCCGGAATGGTTAACAAATCCTGTAATGGTGAAGAAGGCTAATGGGAAGTGAAGGATGTGTATAGACTTCACTGACCTGAATGATGCATGCCCTAAAGACTATTTTTCATTGCCAAGGATTGATACTTTGATTGATGCCACTGCTGGGAATGAGATGCTGAGTTTCATGGATGGATTTAGCGGATATAATCAGATTAAGATGCACAAGGATGATATTCCAAAGGTATCATTTATCACTGACTTTGGTGTTTATTGTTATCTTGTCATGGCATTTGGTCTTAAGAATGCAGGAGCCACCTATCAAAGGTTGGTAAATAAAATTTTTAAGGATCTTATTGGTAAGACTATGGAAGTCTATGTTGATGACATGTTAGTCAAGAGTCTAGTAAAGACTGATCATATAACCCATTTGAGGGAAGCTTTTGAGGTCCTAAGGTACCACAAGATGATGTTAAATCCTACAAAATGTGCTTTCGGAGTAGGATCTGGAAAATTTTTGGGATTGATGGTCTCCAAGAGGGGGATAGAGGCTAACCCCGATAAAATAAAGGCAATCCTAGACATGGAACCACCAAAAACCGTCAAGGATGTTCAGAAGCTCACAGGAAGGGTTGCTGTGCTAAAACAATTCATCTCCAAGTCGGGAGACAAGTGCTTGTCATTCTTCAAGTCACTAAAGAACATCAACGACTTTGCATGGAATGAGGAAAACCAGAAGGCATTCAAAGAGTTAAAGAAGTATATGGCTCAGGCCCCGTTGTTGGCCAAACCATCTTTGAATGAAGTTTTATTCTTGTACTTGGCTGTTTCAGAGAGCGCCTTGAGCGCGGTGTTGGTTAAGGAGGAGCTGAAAGTCCAGAAACCCGTATATTACGTCAGCAAAATTCTGCATGGTGCTGAATTGAATTACTCAACTATTGAGAAATTTGCTCTAGCCTTGGTAATGGCTTTGAGAAAGCTGCGTCCTTACTTTCAGGCTCATCAGATTGAGGTGCTAACAAATCAGCCACTGAGAAATATCATTCACAGTCCCAAGGCAAGTGGGAGATTGATTAAGTGGGCAATAGAGCTGGGGGAGTTCGATCTCAAGTATAAGCCGCGAACAGCAATAAAAGCCCAGGCGCTAGCTGACTTTGTGGTAGAATGTACCATACCCAACAAAGAAGTCGAGGGGCAGGAAGATACCATACCGCAAGATAAGGGAGTCGATAATGGAGACAGAGAGAAGGATGATAAAGAAAAAGAGTATTGGGTTCTCTATTTTGATGGAGCATCAAAAACAAACTCCAGTGGAGCAGGATTGGTATTACAAAGCCCTGATGGGTTCTTAATTGAGTATGCTATGAAGCTAGACTTCCTAACCACAAACAATGAGGCAGAATATGAAGCCCTGATAGCTAGCCTTGGCCTAGCTGGGACACTTAGAGTCAAAAACTTAAAGGTCCGTGGAGACTCGAAACTGATCATATCCCAGGTAAAGGGAGAATTTGAGGCAAGGGATGATACGATGGATAAGTATGTCCGCCTAGTAAGGGCTGTGATAACCCAATTTAATGAATGCCATGTTGAACACATTCCAAGGGAAGAAAATGCTAAGGCAGATGCGTTATCAAAGTTTGCTTCATCTGAGATAGAAGAAAGTTCAGGAAGCGTGTACTTCCGTGTTTTGAAGACACGAAGCATAGATGTTAAGCTTGTGGCTCCCATAGGCCTGAGGACGTCATGGATTGATCCCATCAAGGCTCACATTCAAACCGGTTGGTTGCCAAGCGATGCAACTGAAGCACGGAAGTTAACTGTTCGGGCACTAAGGTACACTTTGGTAGATGGGATTCTGTACAAAAGATCTTTCGTGGTTCCTTACTTAAGGTGTCTCAGGCCCGATGAGGCACGTTTGGCTCTTGAAGAAGTGCATGAAGGTATTTGTGGACAACACTTGGGGGGCAGGGCCTTGGCTCATAAGATAACCCGTTTAGGCTTCTATTGGCCAGAAATGATGGCTGATGCCAAAGAATATGTGAAGAAGTGTGATCGCTGTCAGAAGCATGCACCAGTTGTTAGACAACCCCCCGAGATACTGACCTCTATCAACTCGCCTATTCCCTTTGCTATATGGGGGATGGATATTCTAGGGCCTTTCCCTATAGCCACGGCACAAAGGAAGTTTCTGATTGTAGCCATTGATTATTTCACCAAGTGGATTGAAGCCAAACCCTTGGCCAAAATCATAACTAAGTAGGTTGCACAATTCCTGTGGGAAAACATTATGTGTCGATATGGAATTCCCCGTATCCTCGTCACTGACAATGGAACACAATTCAACAACGAGGAATTCAAGAAGTATTGTGAAGAAAATGAAATTGAGTTACGGTTCACCTCTGTGGCTCACCCACAAGCCAATGGGCAAGCGAAAGTAGCAAACTGGATAATCCTGGATGGACTAAAGAAGAGGATCGAGAAGTCAAGAAATAATTGGGTGGATAAGATACTTCCCATATTATGGGCCTATAGGACTACCTGTAGAGTCACGACAGAAGCAACTCCCTTCATGTTGGCATATGGGGCAGAAGCAGTAGTTCCAGTGGAGATATCACATTCCTCTCCAAGGATTCAGGCTTTCAATGCAGAAGAAAATGAAGAAGGGCAGAGGTTAGCCCTAGATCTAATCGATGAAGTGCGAGATAAGGCACATGCAAAGATAGTAGAATATCAGAAAAAGGCTTCATTCTACTACAACCTAAGGGTTAAAGAAAGGTTTTTTAAACAGGGTGATCTAGTCTTGAGGAAGATAGAAGCATCCGGTGTAGGACAAAAAGGGAAGCTTGCCCCGAATTGGGAAGGGCCGTACAGAGTCAAGAGTGTTCAGGGTAGAGGAACCTACTAGCTAGAGACTATGGATGGTTTTGAAGTCCCGAGAACTTGGCATGCACAAAACCTGAAGGTTTACTATGTGTAGGGCAGATGGATACGATTCCCACTTGTGAGGATGGCGAGTAGGTTGAAAAGCACCTTGAAACTTTGCTTGCTTAGGATTTATATGTTTTAGTTTTATTACGAAGTTTATTAAGACTTGTGTAAGGGACAAATCCCATACAATTTATGAAATTCATGAGTTCTTCAAAGTATGTTTATGGCCTAACAAGTAAAAACCAAATGCATGGGTGCAAGCATAAAAGGTGATAAATAAAATAGATCGGATAAATATTACAAGAAGTTCGATAAATAAAGTCTCGAAAATAAGATAAAGAAAACAAGCCACGCAGGGCTGAAAAAGCTCTAAGGAGCTGAGGTACCCTCGGCATCCATATCATCGTCCTCTCCGCTCTCGCTGGATGTCTATGTCGTCTCGGAGGAGGCGGAAGAGCTATCATCCTCAGCAGGTCTGGAAGAAGACTCGGGAGGAGGAAGGAGTGGATCCTGATGAATATGATCGGAGACAACTACTCGGGTACGGAACCTCTGTAGCAAAGCCTCATCATCAGGGCAGACGTAATCCGCCGGGTTAATATCAGGACAAGCCTCGTTCACGGTCCCAAAGGCCGTGTCCCAACCAGTCCTAAAAAACCCGGGAAAGACTGAATCATCCCTAATCATCATGGACTGGGCAAATTCCCCCGAGTCCAGATAGTTGTCTATAGCTTTATCTTTCTCCGCCCGAAGTACCACCAGCTCAACGTTAGACTCCCCGAGTTCTTCCTCCTTGCGCTTGAGCTTCTTCTCCAGGGTAGCGTACTTCTTCTGTTGCCTCCTAAGGGCATTATCGGCCTTATCAGAAGCCCGCTTCCATGACTCGGCTTGCCTCACAGCGCCTTGAAAATAGGCATTAGACTGAAACAAAGCAATCAGCAAAGTATAAGGCAAGAAAATGCTACAAGAATGAAAGATAAGTTCAAAAGAGAGGAGGCATACCGAAGCCAGAGACTGAGCTCCCATGAGCTTAATCCTCTCAAGATCAGGGGTTGCCACCAAGTCAGTAAAGTCCTTGGGAGTCACGCTATAGTAGGACCAATCCTAAGCATGCTTTGTAGAACCAACCACGGTATCCCCTCGGCGGAATCCCCAGAGAGGCAGAAAGGCGCCTGTAGCAGTAGCAGCAGGGGCAGCAGCAGTGATAGGAGCATTATGGCCCTCAGCTCCTTCAGTTGAAGCCTCCCCCATAGGCTCTTTGTGCTTTCTCAAGAAGATAGGCTCTGTCGCCTTTCCCCGAGTGTCTAGGCCTGCGACCCGAGCTTTCTTCATCCTAGCAGTCTCTTCAACAGGAGGAACGCTGTCCTCGTTAATCTCCTTAGCAGCTGTGAAACAGAGCAAAAGACAAAATAAGTGATGTTAATAATGCACAAAATGAAATAAAATTGAGAAGGGAAGAAAAATACCCTGTTGAGAAACAGAGGATAGTCCCAAGTGAATGAGGGAAAACTCCTCTATAAGAGTCCAGCTGGTAGTAGTGCCATCGTCCTGAGTAAGCCCATTATAAATAATAGTTTCCTCGGGAGTTAAGTGAATGGATTTGAGGCTACCATCACTGACTTCCCGAAGGAAGATCGGAAGAGTGTGCCCCAGTCACCATTCTCCCAACGTAACCCAAAAAACTATTCCTCCAGTTTTGATTGTTATCAGGAATGGAGGCGCTGTTAAAGATATGTTTACTTTTGGGCCTTTGCTTAACATAGACCCAACCACAAATACTGGAAGAGCTATTATAGCACTGAAAGACCTTCCTAAAGACAGCTACGGAAAGGGGAAAACCCTCCCTAAGACAGCAGACCATAAAACATAAAATGTTCCTCCAAGCGTTTGGAGGAAGCTGACACGGGTTGATTTGTAAATCAGCTAAAAGATGAGGAATAAAAGGGTGGAAAGGAAACCTAAGCCCAGCATTAAGGGCATCAGTGTAAATAAAGAGAGTGTCGGGTACGGTCACCACCAGAGACTGGAACTAACCTAAGAGGAGGAAGGACGTTATAACGTGCATTTAGTTTATCAAAATCAATGTTGTGCCAAGTGTTATAATGATTAAAAGAATCAAGATGTGCAGTAGAGGGATATTCATCCCCCCTAGTGTTAATCATATCGATTAAAGACATATATGAAGAACGGATCTCGATATCCTTACCTCGTTTTGAAGCCGAGGCTATCTTGGCTGCCCTTTCTGAACTCTTGTCAGCCATTAGCAAAGCTGGAAAAGCCTGGAAACTTTGAAAGAAAGAGGGCTGGAAGCTAAGGGAGGAAAGTTAAGAGAGGAGAAGGTTGGAGGATTTTAGAAATGTATGAAATGAGGAGTGAAGAGTGTGAGTGAGAACACTCCCCCCCCCCCCACCTTTATATAGGAGGAAAAAGGGGAAAATGGGCCTAGAAAAGCCCATTTGGGCCCAAGTTCAGGAACCTTCTGGAATGATCTACAAAATATTGGAAGAATTTGGAAAGATTTTCTAGAAAAATCCAGAAAGTTTTGGGAATATTCCTCAAAATTCCAGAAGCTTCTTAGCTTAGCCCACCTCAGAAAAACCAAGGCCCAATACCGAGGTCAAAAAAACAAAAAAGCGCTGTATGAGGCCCACTTGATTTTTAAGAAAAAAGGGCCTAAGTTCAAACCCAAAGTGTTGGCCCAAATTGAAAGCCCGGAACTAGGGGCCCAATTGGAAAGCCTGTGTAAAATAGGCCCAATAAGACAAAAGCACCTGAAGAGGGCCCAAGTTTTAACCCATTAGAAATTTGGTCCAAAACAAATCCAGTTCAAGGACTCAAAATTCAGGATGGAAGAAATTTAGCCCAGATTTAAGGGCCCAAATCCAAGCATTTGCAAGAAGGGAAAATAATTATATTCCTGATCCAATTCGATCAGGACTTGCAATAGAATCCTAGTCGAATGAGTTGAGGTCATACTTCCTTCGACCAAGGCTAAAAGACAGCCTTAATTCGACCAAAAGGAAGATCCATTCGACTAGAAATCCAGAAAAAATCCTGGTAGAACGAGCCCTGCCCGAAATTTCATCGACCTGGGCAATCAAAAAGGGGATAATTCGGTCAAAATTAGAGACCCTGACCGAAATTCCTGATCGAAGTTGAATCCTGGCCGAAGGAAGAAAGCCCTGATCGAAATAGAATCCTGGCCGAAGAAAAATCCTGCTCGAAATACAAAAAAAAAATAGAAAAAAAATCCTGGCCGAAATTCGACCAGGATTCTTGCTCGAATGGTTCCTCCTCGAAAAGCCTTCGACCAAGGCACAACAGAGGTTAATTCGACCAGGATCCTGGTCGAACAGGATTCCTGGTCGAAATCTGTATTAAAAAAAAAAGAAAAAAAAAGAGGACAAATCCCAGAAAATTAGGGAAAAATCCATAAGATTAAAGATAAATCCCAGAAAATTAGGGAAAAATCTAGAAAAATAAGGATAAATCCTAGAAAATTAAGGAAAAATCCAGAAAATTAGGGAAAAATCCCGGAATTAAGGGAAAAATTCCTGGAAATTAAGATAATTCCTGAATAAAAGGAAAAATCGTTGTAAACGTGTAGGTCGCTCCACACTTTACGCAAAAACGAAATCCTGTAAGGGAATGAATAGACTTAACTTCTGCGAAACCTAATCAATGTTTCCCAAAAGTTGGGGGCAAATGATAGGGATAAATAAATCCTGATTACATAATTAAATATTACAGTTTGGGCTGCAAGGCCCAATAAGAAGATGTATGACATTCAGACCAGAAAGGTTAACATGTTGATCAGACCTGATGGACCAGATCAGGCCTGATGGAACAAAGAAGGCCCAAAAACCCTGATTATTTATTAATTTCGTAATTAATAAATAAGGGAGAAAAATAGCTATTAAGGTAAGTCCTAGTGGGGATATAAATCCTTGTAGATTGACCTCCAAGGAACCTCATGGGATAAGGAATCAGCTTCCTACTTCTTAGGACTCCTAAGTCTATCCTAATTCAGAGGCTTGACCACCAAGTCTCCTATACCAAGTCCAATTCAAGGACTCCCACATCTATATAAGGGGCCTCAACACTTAACCGGTCCTCCTATTTTACCCGCCTCCCCTTTTCTGTCTCCCTGTCCTATTTTCTTCCCGTATATTTATATACTTCTTATTTTCAAAAATTCATATCTTATAAACCGTTTGTCCAAATTTCAATCGTTATATATATAAACGATCAGCGCCTCCATACCTACGTATAGGTATATATTTTGCAATGTTTTGAGGAGATAATTTGGGCGGCATATTCTCCGTTATAATTTATTTTTGGGGTGTAGAAAAAGAGTTTTGAGGTGGTGATTACTCCACATGGCATCTCAGCGTGTATACGTCTATGGCTAATAATTTCGGATTTTTCTGGAGATATTTTCCGGACATCAGATATTCTCCTCGGGGTGACCAGAATTTATTTTGGGTAAGGATTTCGAGATTCTGCTTTTATATTTTGGGTATATTATAGCATTTTACTGTTTATATATTTACTTCGTAATTTTTAGAAGTGGTTGTAGAAGTCATTTTTGACCGTGTTATTCATTTCTGGAGTGTTTATACGCGTAAATATAAATTATTGTGTTGATTGTTGTTGGTTGTGTCGATATGATATCGACTGGCAGTCCGAGAAATAGAGGAGGTGCTGTCCGATTTCCAAGAAAATATTATATTTAGTTCTGAAAATTATTATTTTTATTATTATTCGAAAATAAATCCAAATTATTTAGTTAATGAATTTTAATTGATTATTTAATTAGAGTTAATTATTTCTTATGATTTAAAAATTCCGAAAAATAGTTTCGAGCTTTAAAATATTATTAAAGCTCGAGATATATTATTAAATGATTTATTCTTATTTTATTCGTATTAAATAAATCATTCGTCCGTTTAATACGAAACGAACGCCTCTAGACTCATAAAAATATTCCGCTTTCAACAAAAATACTTTCGAGACCCAAATTCTTTTATTTCAAATGGTCGCTTGTTTTATGAGTCATTCTGAGTCGATTATTGATCGAAAAATCATATTTTTGACCCGATTTCAGTTTTAAACATACCGAGTCGAATATTTTAACGAGAAGAGTCCTGTGTTTTGCTGTTATAATTATATATGGGCTATCGTATGGGTAGACGATAGGGTTTTAATGCGTATTTCGTCGAGCAATTATCGTTTAGACAATTCAAATTATATCTTTTCATTATAGATGCGGATCACTCGAGTTGATCGGGACCAGACATTGAAAAGAGTAAGATGGAATGGTATTGGGTATCTGGCTTTCTAGCAATCACAGGAGCAGCATATCAGTAAAATATTGAAAAGCAAGACGGAGATTTTTGAGACAGAATATCAGAATAGATGCGTCTTTGTGAGTGTGACTAACTGCTAAATCCCAAAGGCAAGTATCCCTATCACCACTTATTGTTCAAGTGATATTTATTTTGAATCTTATCATGCAAGTATTGTTTTCCCTATTCTCATTTCAGAATAGATAAATGTTTTACATATCGCTGAATTAAATAATTATGTTTATGCAAATACTCATCTCTATTCTATGTTCAGAATAATCAAGTGATTTTACTTATCCAATTATCGGATTTATAAATGTTTTGTATTTTGATAAAAATAATTTGGTTGCGAATATTCCTACCTAAGAATTGGGGGAATAAAATTATTTCGGGTGTCGATTATTATGACCCCACTCAATAAAGGTTTTAAGATCGGATCATATTTGCGTAAGTGACCGGGACGGACGGTCCAGCGGAGGGCTATTTTTAAGTGCCATATGGAATATTATGACATAATTTTTGCCACAGGCCGGTATATTGCCTTTTGTTTGAGTACTCGTGTTTTTGGGGTCACGTTTCTATGAATCATGACCTTGTGCTATCACACGGGCTGATCTGCATGTGATAGTACGTCCGTCGGAGAATGATCCCAATCTAAATTATCATATCGTTTTTTTGATATTCATAAAATAAATAATTTATCAACTGTTTCTGTTTAGGAATAGTGGTGAAATGCAGTTTTGATTCAAATTCTGATTTATGCTGATACTTATGTTGTTGTTAAATATCAAAGGTGGTATTAGTATAGATGATCGATGTTGACTTCAGTATAGGTGTTGTGAGCATCAAAGTTTGTATTAATATCTAATTTGATATGACAGCAAAATAAGTATTAATTTGAAGAGTTCGGTTTTGAGTAAAGTTTATGATTCAATCCATAATCATTGTTTCTTGTTATTATTGCTTACGATATTTCCGTAAACACTGTTTTACGAGTTTGATTCTCGTCAAGATTCAAAGTATTGCTGAAGCATTTTACTCAAAAATATCAAAATGGTTTTGAATATAATTAAGGAATCAATTCTGGGCTTCCTCAACTAAAATTTTATGATTCAGCAATTATGATTTTAAAATATTTTACGCTTTTGCAGATGTCAGTTTTATATCAAAATGACTTGATATTTACTATAATTAACTTGCTGCGTAATTTGAGGAAGCAAAGAAGAAGCTTTTGGAAGGTGGTTGGTCCAAGGTTTACGAACTAGTGTAAGTTCTTTTATGTAAAGTTGTTTATATTATATTATATTATAATTGTGTTATTTTATAGTTGGGCCTAGTATACTTCTCTTCGAAGTTATACTAGGGGGTTTAGCTTTGAGTTTGGAAATTGTTGAAAAAGAATTTTAAAGAGAAAGTGAAAAATTATTTTGGAATTTGGGATTCTTGTTTCTAGAACTGTAACCTTAGAAGATCTTGGATTAGTTGGGGTCATTTATGTTAAATATCTTCCGCTGGCATTTATTTATTGATTAAACAGGTTAATTTGGATTGAGGTTTCATAGTGACGACCAAATCCCTTGACCCCGGATTTGGGGGCGTTACGGGTTGGTATCAGAGCTGAGGTTATAGTAAACTAAAAACGAGAGTGTGTAGGAGTGTGTATAGCTATGTGAGGACGTTTGAGCTCATATTGAGTTCCTGTTGGACTATTGAATATAGTAACAACGAATAAGTTAAGATAGGCGCATAAGTCTGAAATGGTTATGCTGAGCTCGATGGAACTCCAGGAAGCTGCAAACTTCTATTGTGGAATCTTTCGAGGCTACTACGATTCGACGACGACGAAGATTATCGATATCCTCAGAACATGAAGAAGTATCTACAATCGGATGACGAGTTAACAGATGAGTTCAAATAAAAGATAAGTATTAAGATCTCGGCAATACCTTCTCTTTCTATAAATTCTTTTGACATCTCTAAGAAAAAGGTATCTGTTAGAGGATATCTTCCCTAACACTCGTTTAGTCATTTTGTGCCAGAATTTGGTTCTCCGGATTTCATTTCCTTCAGAAATATCAGCTTTGAAATCTTTTCAGTTTTATTCATTTGATTTTGAATTCCTTTCATACTCTTTTATTCTGACTGAAATGAACAACCCTAACTATAGGGGACACAAGGTATACCTGTCTGTGTGATAGGAGTTGGATGGGACGCCATCACTTGTGTGTGTTGTGACTACAAGAAGTTTAACAACCTTTAGTAGTGTCTTAATTTGTACACGCAATACCAAGTTCATTTGATCATATTGATCTCTCGGTTATTATTTTATTTCAACAATACTTTTTTTATCAAATTTAGATTTTTGTCCCATTTGATATAAAACTCTTTTCTCTTTGAAATTCCATTATTTTATTATCTCAAATATTCGAAGGTATGCCAATCAAGTTAAGCTGGGTTATCTTGGTCAAGTCAAAGTAAGGCGGTGTGATGTGATTACGAAGGACAACGGTGGATTACAATGCGATTAGAATATCAGTGGTGTATAACGAAGTCAGTCTATTTCTTTATTTCTCTCTCTATTTAACTCTATCTCTCTCTTTTTTTTCTTTCTCTTTCTCTCCATCTTTCTTTCTATTCTTCTTTCTCTCGATCAGTACAAGTAATTCTATTGAGGAATTGGTCAAAGGATGTGGATTAAACAGTGGTGCGGAGTGAAGCTCTCGTGATCATCATGTTATACAAGGAATCCAAGTTTTTATTTTAGATTTTGAGAAACTTACGTATACAAGATTGGAAAGTTAGCCAGAAGATCCCCAGTGTTCTCTTCTGCGGGGTAGATTGTGATATCCCATATTTTTCAGAATTATTATTATTATTATTTAAATATGTTTAGGTGATTTTCTAATTAGGAAGGAATAAAATTGTGGATATTTTATTCTTGTTTGACGAGTTGGTGTTATTAAATGGTAATGTGCTAATTGTTAAGTCTTATATCGATCCTTGTTAATTTCTAAAAATATTTACTTAAATGTATTATTTTCAAAAGTTTATTTCAAAACCGATCATTTTATTGATATCGGTAAATTGAGTTTGTTTAGTAATATTAGGGATTGGATGGATATTCTGTCTGCTATGTGTTGTATGTAATATTAATTGTGTGGAACTCAATTGTGATTGAGGATTATTTGTATTATTCATTACTGAGTCATATCGTTTTGTTTTTGTCTTTAAAAGTAATTTTATTGAAAATTTAATTTCATTAATATTTAAATTATCTTTAAAATTGTTTTTATGACTTTACAATTACAATAATTATTTTTGGGATTTTATATAATTTAGAAATCAATATTTCATCAATTATTTAGCCCTGTATGTTTTTCTGATTTCATTTATTTGTAAAATCCGTATATAATTTCAAAATTCTTCAAAAATTACGAAACTCATATTTATTTATGTTTGGAATATTCTGAGAATTTTAAAATTATTTTGGGAATTTTTGGGATTAATTTTACCCGCGCATTGAATCGTTTAATTGTTAAAAGCGGGTATAAATTGTATTTTAAAAATTGTTTTGAAATTACGAAATTTATGTTTTTATAAACTTCGGGATATTGGTAATATTGTAAGACTATTTTCGTGATTTTCTGAATTTATTTCAAGTGCAGCTCGGTTCGTTAATTGTAAAATGCGGGTATATCGCACGAGTCAAAAATGTTTTAAAAATTATGAAAATTTTACTTTATTAGTTTTTGAATATTTGGGAAATTTTAAAATTAATTTCGGATTATTTCGATTTGTTTTTATCCGTACTTTTGTTCGTTAATCATAAAATACGGGTCTAATGCATGATTCAAAAATACTTTAAAAATTATGAAAATTTTATTTTATTAGTTTTTAATAATTCTGAGAATTTTAGCATTTATTTGGTAATTTTTCAAAATTTTATTTATCCGCGCATTTATTCATTTAAATGCAAATTACGGGACAGAACCGGGTCAGGGGCCACAGGAAGCTCATATTAAACTTTAATAATACATGTTTAATTTGTAATGAATTTTAAACATATGGCAGAGGCTTAGTACCTGTGTGTGCTATGTGTTGATTCTGCAGAGTTGTAAGATTTATTAATATAAAAAAATAAAAATAACCCAACCCCCTCCCCTGTTATCTCTCGTCTCTCTCCTCACTCTCTATCTCTCTACGATTTTCTCTCTCTCACTTGCGCCACTCCCCCCAGCCTGCTTTCTCCCCCTGATTTCAACTGCCTCCCCTTTTCTGTCTCCCTATCCTATTTTCTTCCCGTATATTTATATACTTTTTATTTTTAAAAATTCATATCTTATAAACCGTTTGTCCAAATTTCAATTGTTATATATATAAACGATCAGCGCTTCGATACCTACGCATAGGTATATATATTGCAAGGTTTTGAGCAGATAATTTGGGCAAAATATTCTCCATTTTAATTTATTTTCAGGGCGTAGAAAAAGAGTTTGGAGGCGGTGATTACTCCACATGGCATCTCAGCGTGTATACGTCTATGGCTATTAATTTCGGATTTTTCTGGAGATATTTTCCGGACATCAGATATTCTCCTCGGGGTGACAAAAATTTATTTTGGGTTAGGATTCCAAGATTCTGCTTTTATATTTTGGGTATATTATAGCATTTTAGTGTTTATATATTTATTTCGTAATTTTTAGAAGTGGTTGTAGAAGTCATTTTTGACCGTGTTATTCATTTCTGGAGTGTTTATACGCGTACATATAAATTATTGTGTTGATTGTTTTTGGTTGTGTCGATATGATATCGACTGGCAGTCCGAGAAATAGAGGAGGTGTTGTCCGATTTCCAAGAAAATATTATTTTTAGTTCTGAAGATTATTATTTTTATTATTATTCGAAAATAAATCCAAATTATTTAGTTAATGAATTTTAATTGATTATTTAATTAGAGTTAATTATTTCTTATGATTTAAAAATTCCGAAAAATAGTTTCGAGCTTTAAAATATTAGTAAAGCTCGATATATATTATTAAATGATTTATTCTTATTTTATTTGTATTAAATAAATCGTTCGTCCGTTTCATACGAAACAAACGCCTCTAGACTCATAAAAATATTCCGCTTTCAACAAAAATACTTTCAAGACCTAAATTCTTTTGTTTCGAATGGTCGCTTGTTTTATGAGTCATTCTGAGTCAATTATTGATCGAAATATCATGTTTTTGACCTGATTTCAGTTTTAAACATACCGCGTCGAATATTTTGATGAGAAGAGTCCTGTGTTTGGCTGTTATAATTATATATGAGCTATCGTATGGGTAGACAATAGGGTTTTAACGCGCAGTTCGTCGAGCAATTATCGTTTACATAATTAAAATTATATCTTTTAATTATAGATGCGGATCGCTCGATTTGATCGGGACCAGACATTGAAAAGAGTAAGATGGAATGGTTTTGGGTATCTGGCTTCTAGCAATCGCATGAGCAGCATATCAGTAAAATATTGAAAAGCAAGACGGAGATGTTCTGAGACAGAATGTCAGAATAGATGCGTCTTTGTGAGTGTGACTAACTGCTAAATCTCAAAGGCAAGTATCCCTATCATCACTTATTGTTCAAGTGATATTTATTTTGAATCTTATCATGCAAGTATTGTTTTCCCTATTCTCAGTTCAGAATAGATAAATGTTTTACATATCGCTGAATTAAATAATTTTCTTTATGCAAATACTCATCTGCTATTCTACGTTCAGAATAGTCAAGTGATTTTACTTATCCAATTATCGGATTTATAAATGTTTTGTATTTTGAGAAAAGTGATTTGGTTACGAATATTCCTACCCAAGAATTGGGGGAATAAAATTATTTCGGGTGTCGATTATTATGACCCCACTCAATAAAGGTTTTAAGATTGGATCATAATTGCGTAAGTGACCGGGACGGGCGGTCCAGCGGAGGGCTATTTCTAAGTACCATATGGAATATTATGACATAATTTTTGCCACAGGCCGGTATATTGCCTTTTGTTTGAGTACTCGTGTTTTTGGGGTCACGTTTCTATGAGTCATGAGCTTGTGCTATCACACGGGCTGATCAGCATGTGATAGTATGTCCGTCGGAGAATGATCCCAATCTAAATTATCATATCATTTTTTTGATATTCATAGAATAAATTATTTATCAACTGTTTCTGTTTTGGAAGTGGTGAAATGCAGTTTTGATTCAGATTCTGATTTATGCTGATACTTATGTTGTTGTTAAATATCAAAGGTGGTATTAGTATAGATGATTGATGTTGACTTCAGTATGGGTGTTGTGAGCATCAAAATTCGTATTGATATCTAATTTGATATGACAACAAAATAAGTATTAATTTGAAGAGTTCGGTTTTGAGTAAAGTTTATGATTCAATCAATAATCATTGTTTCTTTTTATTATTGTTTACGATATTTCCGTAAATACTGTTTTACGAGTTTGATTCTCATCAAGATTCAAAGTATTGCTGAAGCATTTTGCTCAAAAATATCAAAATGGTTTTGAATACAATTAAGGAATCAATTCTAGGGTTCCTCAATTAAAATTTTATGATTCAGCAATTATGATTTTAAAATGTTCTGCGCTATTACAGATGTAAGTTTTATATCAAAATGACCCGATATTTACTATAATGAACTTGCTGAGCATTTCTTCCGCTAATACTTGCCTGTTTTTAAATTTAACCTCCGGTGAGGATTAGCTTGCGCTGTTTAGCTGCGTAATTCGAGTAAGCAAAGAAGAAGCTTTTGGAAGGTGGTTGGTCCAAGGTTTACGAACTAGTGTAAGTTCTTTTATGTAAAGTTGTTTATAATATATTATATTATAATTGTGTTATTCTATAGTTGGGCCTAGTATACTTCTCTTCGAAGTTGTACTAGGGGGTTTAGCTTTGAGTTTGGAAATTGTTAAAAAGAATTTTAAAGAGAAAGTGAAAAATTATTTTGGAATTTGGGATTCTTGTTTCTAGAACTGTAACCTTAAAAGATCTTGGATTAGTTGGGGTCATTTATGTTAAATATCTTCCGCTGGCATTTATTTATTGATTAAATAGGTTAATTTGGATTGAGGTTTCATTGTGACGACCAAATCCCTTGATTCTGGATTTGGGGGCGTTACAGGTTGGTATCAGAGCTGAGGTTATAGTAAACTAGAAACGGGAGTGTGTAGGAGTGTGTATAGCTATGTGAGGACGTTTGAGCTCATACCGAGTTCCTGTTGGACTGTTGGATATAGTACCAAGGAATAAGTTAAGATAGGCACATACGTCTGAAATGGTTGTGCTGAGCTGGATGGAACTCTAGGAAGCTACAAACTTCTATTGTGGAATCTTTCGAGGCTACTATGATTCGACGATGATGAAGATTATCTATATCCTCAGAACATGAAGAAGTATCTAGAATCGGATGACGAGTCAACAGAAGAGTTCAAATAAAAGATAAGTATTAAGATCTCGGCAATACCTTTTCTTTCTATAAATTCTTTTGACATCTCTAAGAAAAAGGTATCTGTTAGAGGATATATTCCCTAACACTCATTTAGTCATTTTGTGCCAGAATTTTGTTCTCTGGATTCCATTTCCTTCAGAATATCAGCTTTGAAATCTTTTCAGTTTTATTCATTTGATTTTGAATTCCTTTCATATTCTTTTATTCTGAATGAGATGAACAACCCTAACTATAGGAGACACAAGGTATACCTGTCTGTGTGATAGGAGTTGGATGGGACGCCATCACTTGTGTGTGTTGTGACTACAAGAAGGTTAACAACCTTTAGTAGTGTCTTAATTTGTACACGCAATACCAAGTTCATTTGATCATATTGTTCTCTCGGTTATTCTTTTATTTCAACAATACTTTTTTTATCAAATTCAGATTTTTGTCTCGTTTTGATATAAAATTATTTTCTCTTTGAAATTCCATTATTTTATTATCTCAAATATTAGAAGGTATGCCAATCAAGTTAAGATGAGTTATCTTGGTCAAGTCAAAGTAAGGCGGTGTGATGGGATTACGAAGGACAACGGTGGATTGCAATGCGATTATAATATCAATGGTGTATAACGAAGTTAGTCTATTTCTTTATTTCTCTCTCTATTTAACTCTATCTCTCTTTCTTTTTCTTTCTCTTTCTCTTTCTCTCTATCTTTCTTTCTATTCTTCTTTCTTTCGATCAGTACAAGTAATTCTATTGAGGAATTGGTCAAAAGATGTGGATGAAACAGTGGTGCAGAGTGAAGCTCCCGTGATCATCATGTTATACAAGGAATCCAAGTTTTTATTTCAGATTTTGAGAAAAGTTACGTTTACAAGATTGGAAAGTTAGCCAGAAGATCCCCAATGTTCTCTTCTGCTGATTCCGAGGACGGAATCCTTATAAAGGGGGTAGATTGTGATATCCCATATTTTTCAGAATTATTATTATTATTATTTGAATATGTTTAGGTGATTTTCTAATTAGGAAGGAATAAAATTTTGGATATTTTATTCTTGTTTGACGAGTTGGTGTTATTAAATGGTAATGTGCTAATTGTTAAGTGTTATATCGATCCTTGTTAATTTCTAAAAATATTTACTTAAATGTATTATTTTCAAAAGTTTATTTGAAAACCGATCATTTTATTGATATCGGTAAATTGAGTTTGTTTAGTAATATTAGGGAATGGATGGATATTCTGTCTACTATGTGTTGTATGTAATATTAATTGTGTGGAACTAAATTGTGACTTAGGATTATTTGTATTATTCATTACTGAGTCATATCGTTTTGTTTTTGTCTTTAAAAGTAATTTTATTAAAAATTTAATTTTATAAATATTTAAATTATCTTTAAAATTATTTTTATGACTTTATAATTACAATAATAATTTTTGGGATTTTATATAATTTAGAAATCAATATTTCATCAATTATTTTGCCCTATATGTTTTTCTGATTTCATTTATTTGTAAAATCCGTATATAATTTCAAAATTCTTCAAAAATTACGAAACTCATATTTATCTAAGTTTGGAATATTCTGAGAATTTTAAAATTATTTTGAGAATTTTTGGGATTAATTTTACCCGCGCATTGAATCATTTAATTATTAAAAGCGGGTATAAATTATATTTCAAAAATTGTTTTGAAATTACGAAATTTATGTTTTTATAAATTTCGGGATATTGGTAATATTTTAAGACTATTTTCGTGATTTTCTGAATTTGTTTCAAGTGCAGCTCAGTTCATTAATTGTAAAATGCGGGTATATCGCACGAGTCAAAAATATTTTAAAAATTATGAAAATTTTACTTTATTAGTTTTTGAATATTTGGGAAATTTTAAAATTAATTTGGGATTATTTCGATTTGTTTTTATCTGTACTTTTGTTTGTTAATCATAAAATACGAGTCTGATGCATGATTCAAAAATACTTTAAAAATTTTGAAAATTTTATTTTATTAGTTTTTAATAATTCCGAGAATTTTAGCATTTATTTGGTAATTTTTTAAATTTAATTTATCCGTGCATTTATTCATTTGAATGCAAATTACAAGACAGAACCGGGCCACGGGCCACAGGAAGCTCATACCAATCTTTAATAATACATGTTCAATTTGTATTGAATTTTAAACTTGTGGCAGAGGCTTAGTACCTGTGTGTGCTACGTGTTGATTCTGCAGAGTTGTAAGAGTTATAAAAAAATAAAAATAACCCAACCCCCTCCCATGTTATCTCTCGTCTCTCTCCTCACTCTCTATCTCTCTACGATTTTCTCTCTCTCTCTCTCACTTGCGCCACTCCCCCAAACTGCTTTCTCCCCCTGATTTCACCCGCCTCCCCTTTTCTGTCTCCCTATCCTATTTTCTTCCCGTATATTTATATACTTTTTATTTTCAAAAATTCATATCTTATAAACCGTTTGTCCAAATTTCAATTGTTATATATATAAACGATCAGCGCTTCAATACCTACGCATAGGTATATATATTGCAAGGTTTTGAGGAGTTAATTTGGGCGGCATATTTTCCGTTTTAATTTATTTTCGGGGCGTAGAAAAAGAGTTTGGAGGCGGTGATTAGTCCACATGGCATCTCAACGTGTATACGTCTATGGCTATTAATTTCAGATTTTTCTGGAGATATTTTTCGGACATCAGATATTCTCCTCGGGGTGACCAGAATTTATTTTGGGTAAGGATTCCGAGATTCTGCTTTTATATTTTGGGTATATTATAGCATTTTAGTGTTTATATATTTATTTCGTAATTTTTAGAATTGGTTGTAGAAGTCATTTTTGACTGTGTTATTCATTTCTGGAGTGTTTATACGCGTACATATAAATTTTTGTGTTGGTTGTTGTTGGTTGTGTCGATATGATATCGACTGGCCGTCCGAGAAATAGAGGAGGTGCTGTCCGATTTCCAAGAAAATATTATTTTTAGTTCTGAAGATTATTATTTTTATTATTATTCGAAAATAAATCCAAATTATTTAGTTAATCATTTTTAATTGATTATTTAATTAGAGTTAATTATTTCTTATGACTTAAAAATTCCGAAAAATAGTTTCGAGCTTTAAAATATTATTAAAGCTCGATATATAATATTAAATGATTTATTCTTATTTTATTCATATTAAATAAATCGTTCGTCCATTTAATACAAAACGAACGCCTCTAGACTCATTAAAATATTCCGTTTTCAACAAAAATACTTTCGAGACCCAAATTCTTTTGTTTCGAATGGTCGCTTGTTTTATGAGTCATTCCGAGTCGATTATTGATCAAAAATCATGTTTTTGACCTGATTTCAGTTTTAAACATACCGAGTCGAATATTTTGACGAGAAAAGTCCTGTGTTTGGCTGTTATAATTATATATGGGCTATCGTATGGGTAGACGATAGGGTTTTAACGCGCAGTTCGTCGAACAATTATCGTTTAGACAATTAAAATTATATCTTTTAATTATAGATGCAGATTGCTCGAGTTGATCAGGACCAGACATTGAAAAGAGTAAGATGGAATGGTATTGGGTATCTGGCTTCTAGCAATCGCAGGAGCAGCATATCAGTAAAATATTGAAAAGCAAGACAGAGATGTTTTGAGACAGAATGTCAGAATAGATGCGTCTTTGTGAGTGTGACTAACTGCTAAATCTCAAAGGCAAGTATCCCTATCATCACTTATTGTTCAAGTGATATTTATTTTAAATCTTATCATGCAAGTATTGTTTTCCCTATTCTCAGTTCAGAATAGATAAATGTTTTACATATCGCTGAATTAAATAATTCTGTTTATGCAAATACTCATTTGCTATTCTATGTTCAGATTAGTCAAGTGATTTTACTTATCCAATTATCGGATTTATAAATGTTTTGTATTTTGAGAAAAGTGATTAGGTTACGAATATTCCTACCCAAGAATTAGGGGAATAAAATTATTTCGGGTGTTGATTATTATGACCCCACTCAATAAAGGTTTTAAGATTGGATCATAATTGCGTAAGTGACCGGGACGGAGGGTCTAGCGGAGGGCTATTTCTAAGTGCCATATGGAATATTATGATACAATTTTTGCCACAGGCAGGTATATTGTCTTTTCTTTGAGTACTCGTGTTTTTGGGGTCACATTTCTACGAATCATGACCTTGTGCTATCACACGGGCTGATCAGCATGTGATAGTACATCCGTCGGAGAATGATCCCAATCTAAATTATAATATCGTTTTTTTGATATTCATAGAATAAATGATTTATCAACTATTTCTGTTTTGGAATAGCGGTGAAATGTTGTTTTGATTCAGATTCTGATTTATGTTGATACTTATGTTGTTGTTAAATATCAAAGGTGGTATTAGTATAGATGATTGATGTTGACTTCAGTATGGGTGTTGTGAGCATCAAAGTTCGCATTGATATCTAATTTGATATGACAGCAAAATAAGTATTAATTTGAAGAGTTCGGTTTTGAGTAAAGTTTATGATTCAATCCATAATCATTGTTTTTTGTTATTATTGTTTACGATATTTCCGTAAACACTATTTTACGAGTTTGATTCTCGTCAAGATTCAAAGTATTGCTGAAGCATTTTGCTCAAAAATATCAAAATGGTTTTGAATACAATTAAGGAATCAATTTTGGGGTTCCTCAACTAAAATTTTATGATTCAACAATTATGATTTTAAAATGTCCTGCGCTATTGCAGATGTCAGTTTTATATCAAAATGACCCGATATTTACTATAATGAACTTGCTGAGCATTTCTTCCGCTCATACTTGCCTGTTTTTAAATTTAACCTCCAGTGAGGATTAGCTTGCGCTGTTTAGCTGCATAATTCGAGGAAGCAAAGAAGAAGCTTTTGGAAGGTGGTTGGTCCAAGGTTTACGAACTAGTGTAAGTTCTTTTGTGTAAAGTTGTTTATTATATTATAATTGTGTTATTTTATAGTTGCGCCTAGTATACTTCTCTTCGAAGTTATACTAGGGGGTTTAGCTTTGAGTTTGGAAATTGTTGAAAAGAATTTTAAAGAGAAAGTGAAAAATTATTTTGGAATTTGGGATTCTTGTTTCTAGAACTGTAACCTTAAAAGATCTAGGATTAGTTGGGGTCATTTATGTTAAATATCTTCAGCTGGCATTTATTTATTGATTAAACAGGTTAATTTGGATTGAGGTTTCATAGTGACGACCAAATCCCTTGACCCCGGATTTGGGGGCGTTACAATTGAAGATTGAATCTATGAACATATCCAAGATAATTTTCAGAACTAAGTACTGTTGTTATAAAATTCTAGTAATGTTAGTTGGATGAACTGATATACCAATAATATTTAAATTTGATGAGCAAAATCTTGAAGGAGGAATCTGGATAAGATGTACTTGTGTTACTTAAGGTCAAAGAAGAACCATGCAACTTATATAATGATAGCTGGGAAGTCAAAGAAGAAAAAAGCGGTATGAAAAGTTTACCAGGTGAAAGCTTTAATGGTAGGAAGTATAATTCTTAGCATAGATAGTTAGTGAGGAGGAGACAAAAAGGGGATCCAGTAGAAAATTGAAGATAGTATGAATGAAGAAAGATCAAAAGCACCAACAAAGGTAAGAAGTTTTACCATGGACCAGTTATTATCGAAAATTTATTCAAAATTTCTTGGAAGTTGCAATACTTTTGACAAAGCTAACCAGGAAAAGCAAGAAGTTTTTATAAAATAGAGAAGGGTGAAGAAAGTTTTGCGGAGTTAAATGAAAGAATGGTTACATCACCTGTTTTATCACTTTAAAAATATCTAAAAGATTTGATAGTTTATAGTGATACTTCTCATAAGAAAATAGGATGTGTGTTGATGCAGCACAATAAAGTTATTGTATATGCATCCAGACAACCGAACCCTTATGAGCAGAAGTATCCTACTCATAATTTGGGACTAGCAGTAATAATATTTTCTTAAAAAAAAATTGGGAAACATGATATGTATGGAGAGAGGTGTAAGATCTATACGGACCATGAGAGTTTGAAGTATGAATTCACGAGGAAAAGCAAATGTTGTGGCAAGAGATAAGCAAAAAGGAGAGAGAACGAACATAGAGACTGTACCCGAAGAATTATCTATAGAATTTTAGAAGTTGGAATTGGAAATCAGGGTTCATGATCCAAAAAGAGCAAGAAGGGATAGTATGACCTTGCAGCCAGAGTTGTTAGAGAAGATAAAGAAATGTCAAGAAGAAGTAATGGATCAGGACATAAATCGTTTGGTAGGTGAAGAATTGTGCACGGAAAAGGACGATCAAGGTATTCTTAGGTTTTCTTCTAGAATTTGGATTCCACCAATAATGGAGTTGAAGAATGCAGGAAGTTCATATTTCAAGGTATCCAATTCATCCAGGGAATACCAAGATGTACAGAGATTTAAAGGAAAATTATTGGTGGCCAGATATAAAGAGGGAAATTGCGGAATAGGCTAGCAGATGCTATACATGTCAAAGAGCTAAAGCAGAGCATCAGAGACCAAGTGGATTGCTATAACCATTAGAGATTCCAGAATGGAAATGAGAGCATATTGCCATGGATTTCATAGTTGAATTGCCGAGGAAAAAATCTAATCATGATGCCATCTGAGTTATAGTGGATAGACTTATCAAGTCAGCTCATTTTCTGCCTATAGACGAAAAAATTTCACTAGACAAGTTAGTCCATATGTACCTGAAAGAAATTGTAGTTCGTCATGGAGTTCCTGTGTCTATCGTATCTGATCGAGATCCGAGATTTAATTCAAGATTTTGGAAGAGTTTTCAAGAATGTTTGGGAACAAAACTGAATATGAGTACGGCTTACCATCCACAGACGGACAACCATAGTGAAAGAACGATCCAGACAATCGAAGGCATGTTACGTGTTTGTGCTATTGATTTCAAAGGAAGTTGGGACGAGCATTTACCCCTGGTAGAATTTGCTTACAACCACAGTTATCACGCCAGTATTGGGATGCCACCCTATGAAGCCCTGTATGGACGCAAATATAGATCTCCAGTGTATTGGGACGAAGTAGGAGAACACAAAATACTTGGACTTGAATTAGTACAACAGACAAAAGAAGTTGTTGAAGTTATCCAGAAGAGATTGACAGCAGCACAAGACCGTCAAAGGAAGTATGCAGATCGATCAAGGAAAAATATGGAATTCAAAGAAGGAAGTTTGGTATTACTAAAAGTATCACCGTGGAAGGGATTAATGAGATTTGGAAAGAAAGGAAAACTGAGCCCAAGATACGTTGAACCTTTTGAGATTTTAAAGTGCGTTCGCAAAGTAGCTTACCAGTTGGCGTTACCTCCGCACATGGAACACATTCACAATGTTTTCCACGTATCGATGCTTAAGAAGTATAATCTAGACTCCAGGCATGTAATAGAATATGAGCCAATAGAGCTTCAGGCAAATTTGTCTCATGTAGAGAGTCCGATAGAGATTCTAGAAGAAAGAGAGAAGGTATTGAGAAATAAAGTGGTAAAGTTAGTAACTGTATTCTGGAGAAACCCAAAGGTTGAAGAGTCAACCTGGGAGTTAGAAAATGATATGAGAGAAAAGTACCCTCATTTGTTTTCTTAGGAGATTCTGAGGACAGAATCCTTTTAAGGGCGGAGGATGTAATATCCTGGATATATCGTGTAATTATTTTCACTAATAAATAATTATTATGTATGTTCAGTATCTATTTTGTGAATTATTTGTTAAGTGTTATATGTGTTGGGATGTTTAAAAATAATATTAATTGAATATTTTAATTTTTATATGTCCAAAATAAAATATAAATAATTGTCATATCTTCCTATTTATATTTATGTTGATTTATGATTTTATAGGAAATATATGGATTTTATAAAAAAAAATCCAAGTATTTAAAAACTATTTTATACAATCGGGAACCAACTGACGTCATCCGTTTTTACGTTTTTATAACCTGAAACTTTTCCGAAAACTCCTTCCTAACCTAATTGCAATATTCCGAGCATTTTCCATATTTCGACTTTTTCGATCCGGCGTACGGTTTGTCATGTGCGGGTCCCGGCGCAATATTTTCGATATAAGATTAGTTTCGGTAAATCAATAAAACTCGTATTTTTGATAAACGGGATCTTTTCATTAAACTATTATAATTATCACCTCGTAATACGTGTAACCAGGCGCTGAGACCAAGACCGCACTACAAATTGTACAGGTTTGGATAATTATCCCGAAACCGGTACCGTTTTGGATCTGTTTTTACAAATAAACGGAATATTTTATATCTGGTATGATCCAACGGGGTACCAATATTCCGTAAATATAAATAGCCTTTACCGTATTTTATTTTGTACAGAAAATCATTTGCAAACAGTTAAATAGATAATTATCCAGAGAAACGAACCGTGTTCTTCGTGTTCTTCGCAATCAAACAAGGATTTGAGGATGTTATTGGGATTCAACCGAGGCGTATGAATAATCAACGCGAAGCTCTCGATGAGACGATTGTTTTCATATCAAAATTTTCGAACAAGATTATTTATTTTTCAATTTTGTTTTTTCTGTTTATTTATTTATTTAAAATTAATTCAGACTTTGATTTAGAAGGATTATTGGACTGTGTTGATGATTGCTTATCATTCCTGAGATCCTGAGGAGTAATTTGATATATAAATTTGTTGGTTTTGATTAAGATTTCATGGGGTTCGAGTATTGGGTTTCTATTAAAATTTTAATTCGAATTTCTGTTCTTGATTATGGTTTTTGATTGTTAACGTTGCCTGGGTTAGATTATAATCATCCTAAGCTTTATTCGATAGTTAAATCAGTGAGTTTGGTTGAGAAATAAAGAAAAACGACTGATTGGCCGGAGAAGAGTTGAAGGTCGCCGGGTTTAGTATTGTTTAGGCCGGAATCTGTGATAGGAAGCTTGTTTGTGTTGAATCTTGTATTGCCTGAGTTGCTACGACTGCAAGGAACAGATAATGATTAGAAGACGGAGGAAAACGAGTGGTTTTGACACAAATCGTAGGGTCACCGGAATCCGGTGAAGCCGCCGAAATCTGGGGAATTCCCAGAAACCGGTCGACATTCAACCCGGCCCGGTTTGTGTTCATCACGACCCGGTTCTCAAACCCAGGTTTGATTCATTTTCCCCCAATTACAATTATCCAATTCTGTTTCAGGAATTCCTTTTTTGAAATAATTTAAAATTTATTATTTAATTCCTAAAATTCATCTTTAATTCCTAAAATCATTATTTTAATTCCAAAATTCATTTTTAATTCAAAAATAAATCTGCTTTATTTTATTAATTGATTTTAATTAGGTTTTAATTATTTTAATTAGTCAATTAATTTAATATTAATTGATTAATTAACTTAATTAATTATTAGTTGATTTTAATTAATTTAATAAATAGATTTAATTATTTTTAAATGATTTAAAAATTTTGAAAAATAGTTTCGAACTTTAAAATATTATTTTGAATTATTTTCAAGGCTCGACAAATATTATAAAAATTATTTTGAAGCCAGATTTGGCTAACCGAACCCTGTTTATTGTTTTAAAATTGATCCAACGACCCATTTTAATTCCGAAAAATATTTTAAAAATCATATTAAATACCTGAAAAACTGTTTATGGCCCATGACTTCCTTATAAATGAAATCTCATTGATTGTTTGACGTGCTCTGTAACACCCCCAAATCCGGGGTCGGGGATCCGGGTTGTCACGAGTTCCATTTCCCTTAACAACACCCAATCTTAATAAATAATCAACTACTCTGTACTGTGACCCCACAATAAACACACACACCACAAGTTATAGTCTCAGAGATGAATATCCAAAAATAATCACAAGTCATTTTATTCCACAATTATATGCCAATACACCTTAAACAGGTTTCTGAATAAATTTACATTTCTTTGCCATTATTACAATTCATAAATATACATAATCTGATACATCAAAGGTTGAAAGCCTAGCCTATTGGTAGTTCCTACCTCAGCTATGGCGGCATCAGTGCTTCTAGAAAACTGCGGAACGTCTCCTAACCTCTTGCGAATCGGGAGCTTGGTCCGGTTCATCTTGTCTATCTGATGTTGTGTGATGAAAGAAGAAAGCAAGGGTGAGCAGCAAGCCCACCAAAATAATATGTATAATGATTAACAATATATGAGCCTTCTCATAGTACTCATGAAAGTCTTGGTCAAAAGAAATGAACCAAGTTTGATATCTTAATGCGATGAAGTCGCAAAATATTCAGTATATATACATATATACTTTTCAAAATATTGGAAGTCCTCTTCCATGCATAATATACACAAAATCCCAGTGTATAACTGTATATATAAAAAAATATCGTTGCAAGGTGATCTCATACATCTAACCTTGTCTCAACGTTTTTCTGAAAATCTTTGTCATTCATAAGACAATTATTAACTAGATATAAGTTTAAAAGATGAGGTTACCAAATACCCCAATATACTTATATCTTTCCCAATACTACTTGAACTACCACCGTTCAAGTTATAACCAGTTTCAAAAGTTCATCACATAGATGAGACTACAAGACAAGATTTGAATAGATTCAACCTTTAAAATATCATCAAAATAAAATGAAGTTATGAGATACTTCATTTGATGTAAACATCATTTTGAAAACTTGACCCTGCCAACACTCAACAATCGCCCAACCGTAGCCTTTCTATCGAAGTGCTCTGGGTAGTGTTGCAGAAATTATCCAATTGGATGATGAACTCATTACGGGAGTTTGCCACGCCAGGAAGACCACTTACGATGATCAGTCGTAGTAGTACAACCCCACCATTTTCTACATGTAGAGGAGAACCTGTCGGATTTACTTGTCAACCGAACACTGAACTCCTAAGGAATGGACCGCCTTAGCGGAACTTCCAGGCCATTTGGGCCAATATAATAAGGCTGGGCCGGCGCTACTCGACCACTTACGCCACTCCTAGTTCAGATGAAATCCATGACTCTGAAGCGTAAAGCTCGTTTCCCCCTTTCCCCAAGTAGAAACTTGTTGATACGGCTCCACCAAGAAGTCGTACCTAGTTAGAAAGGAAAACTCACCGATATTTCCCAGGCGATGCCTGTTAATGGATTAACTTGTTCCAAGAATTTTACTTCCCGAATATTGGGTAAGTAATCAAAAACTCTTTTACCAAGACAGCAACCTTGTTGCGAATATAAAACACACCACCGAGCCGGATCCCCCAGGTTTTGAGCGAGTATTTAAATCCCCTATTTAAAAGGAAGATCTTAAATATAAAAATAGTTTTGGGATCCGCTCTAACTTTTGAAAATCATTTTGAAGACTCGAAAACACTTTAAAGAGTGTTTGGAGTAAAACTGATTTAATGAAGTAAATCAGTCCCCAGAATATTTAGAAAATGTCTGAATATTATTATTTAAATAATATTCCCATAAAAAAATAATCTTTATAAAATAATTGAAGTAGAAGTATTAAAACTTATACTTGAAATGAATAGCAAATAATCAAAGATATACTTATACGAAAGTAATATCTTTATTTGAATAATCAAAAATAAGTTTGATTATCGACACCTTATTCTTTAATAAAATAAAGAATATATCTCAGCAAATAATCGGAGTCATAGATCCTCAAATGAATATTCAAATAATATTCAATAAATAAAATAAGCTGAGTCATAATACCTCGAATGAATATTATAAATAATATTCATTAAATAAAATAAAGGAGTCATACATCCTCAAATGAATATTCAAATAACATTCAATAAATAATGTAAAGGAGTCATACGCCTTCGAATAATATTCGAAATAATATTCAATAATAAAATAAAGTTAAAGTTATCGAATAAACCTTATTCGATTAATAGTTTTAAAAACTATATCCATATATATATATAAATAAATATATATATATATATACTCGGGAACATCGACTCCCGGTTTAGAAATATGTTCACCTTTTATCCCCTATACTAAGGGTATACGCAACTACTTGCTTATTTCTAGCATAGGTATTATGCAACTATAAGCATTGAAATCAACAGATAGATAACCAGATTACGAAACAGACATGCATATATACCATATTAGCATGCTCCAATATATCGCAAAATTTGCTAATAACAATCATGCAATATCACAAGATAATGCATATACATATATTTACATCACAACAACAGTATAACGGGTAGAAAACTTGCCTGAGCGACTGGGGTTACGAATGGCTCGGGACGAGTCTGGTAACCTATAAACAACAAGTAAGTTGGAATTAAACCAAAGTCACTTGTAAATCTATACTTTAACTAACTTAGACTCTAACGCTTGTTTTGCGCTCACTGATTCGCTTAAGCCACTCGGGTACCCTCGGCTCCACCATTTTTAATAATTTAACCTTTACGAGTTTTAAAGCGATTCCTTCGCGAGTGACTTACCAACTGCCTAAAACACTTACCATAAATGTTTCATGCATTAATTAACCCTTTTCGGTCTTTAACCTACATTTCAAAGTAAGGCGAGGGGAAAAAGTTTCGTTCGCGAAACGCCGTTACTTGAAACGGTCGTTTCTCCTAAACCGTTCATCGGAATCAAACGAACCACATATCAAAACGAAGCTCGTAACATGAACTATCTAAACAGGACAATGGTCAAAACCTAGCAGTGAGTTCAAGGGTTCTGATGTTAAGAACAAAAACAGTCTACGGTAAATCGGACATTACGACGGCTATGTTTACGCGATTTCCCAAATTTAAACCAACTCAAAACAACCACAATCCAACCCCAATTCATAACCCAATCCAAACTCCATCCAAAATACATTACAACAGCCCCAAACCAACTCATTATAATCCATTTACTTACTCCTAAAACTTGAATTTAAACTATACTACATTCTTTAACCAAATCTTAAGATTTCAACAAATCAATCACCACCATTCCAACCCAAACTCTTAAACAAACAAGTTTCATGCTTCACATATACTATACTACTCATAACCATTCCTAAATACTCAAAACTAAAGCTAGGGTTTGTAGTTTATACCTTCCTTGGAGAGTGGAGAATCAAGAGGATGGTTTGGAATCACCTTTAAAGCCCTTAACCAAGCTTAATCTAAACAAAACTTCAAGAACACAAATTTTAGTTCTTGAAAACACTATTCACCATCTTCTTTGATGATTTATAGAAAAAGATTGGCTTGGAATTAGAAGCTTAAACTTATAGGAAGTATGTAACTTAACTAGGAGGAGCTAGGATAATTACCTTGGAAAATAACAAGTGGAGGAGCTTGGACTTCCCATTTCTTAAGAAACCACCCGAGAGCATGAGGAAGAAGAAGAGAGAATTTTGTGTTTTGTTTGATGAAAATGAAATGATTTGCTTGGTTGGTTGATTTTTGTTGTTTGCTTTAGTGAATTACCTAGTTGCCCTTGGTTTTGTGTGGTTAATATTCCACCACATCTCCTCCTTCCCTATGTCATGCTTACATCACATTGCTATCTCATCCTCCCTTCCTTGTCCTCTTCTCATTGGTTGTAGGTTACGTCGGGTTACATATCTATGCGCTCATATGCCTCTATTTATCTGGCATCTGAATTTCACTTCCTTAACATTGATACGTGAAACACGTTACGACCTGCTACATGTTCGGGGTTAGGGCTAGCTCATATGCTAACTTCCCAAACGTCTTAATATATCCAAGGGTCCAACAAATTGTAGACTTAGCTTTCCTTCCTTTCCGAACCTCATCAATCCTTTCCAAGGGATACCTATAACATTATAGGTCCCCTATTTCATACTCTTTATCCTTTCGTGTCAAATCAACATACTTATCATGTCCATCTTGGGCTACTACCAGCCGTCCTCTGATTAGATCTATCATACCCTTGGTCCTTTGGACTACTGCGGGTCCGAGCATCTTGCGCTCTACAACTTCATCCTAACATAAGGGAGATCGACATTGTCTTCCTTCAAGGATCTCATAAGGCGACATCTCGATAATGACATATGATCTATTGTCGTAAGATAACTCAATCCGAATTAAGTGATCATTCCAAATTCTTTCAAGTCTATTACACAGACTCTCATCATAGCTTCCAATCATTAGAGCTCTTGCTTCTCAATACCCATTCTTTTCCAGTTCGTAATCGCTATCACCTTCCGTTCCTAATATTATACTGGTTATACTTTTGCTCGTTAGCGTTCTATAACCTTTTAATAACCACGTCAACCTTAGTATCACGAATGTGTTCCCATTTCGCATACTACCACCACTTCAGTACTCCTTTTTCAGTTGTTTCTATTTTCCAAAATTTGATCAATCAAATAGAAGTAAAGGAATTTATTGAGAGATCACTATGATCATGAACACTTGTTATATCGCATAGTTAGTACAGAAGGTGGCCAGCCTTTAGTACTTGACAAGCAATTAAACAATAGATGGTATCCTACTAGGCTTCTATCACACAGATAGATAGTCATTCGGCAATACCTCCCCTTTCTGGAAGGGTTGTTCTTCTCAGATTACATGAAATGAAAAGAAGAGAAAAGAACGAACTGAAGAGAATTGTATATTCATAAAAAAAAATTTATTGCCATAAAATATCTGGCTTGGAATCTACCTCTGAACTATAGAGGTTTGTCATAGAAGAACAAAACATATATGTATTTATATCAACATCAAGTATTATAGCATCGCATTTCACGTGCCTAAATATTTTCGCTATCCCGTCCATCATTCTATGGACCCATGCTCTTCCTCGAGCTTATACACAATTACCTTTGAAACTCCCTCGACATCGAAAATCGAATCCGGGATCTCATTCTAGACATCATCGTTACTTGAATTCTATGCTTGCACCGCAACCTTCCTCGTATAATAATACGACTCTCTATTGATAAGAAAGAATAATAATTCACTAGGTAGATACTCTACTTAATTAGTCTATCAATGATAACTTATACACTACCACGACCCGATTAGTGGTGCTCAATCTCAACACCCATTCCAATACAACTCTCATGGTTGTAATCAGCTCATTACTCGCAGAATCATTGCTGCCTTACTATGGTCCACAACTGAACTACTGTCATCATTCACTTTCCATGAAATCTTAATATCTAACCATACGGAGTCCATATATGTCGTATCTAATTCTTCTAAGGAGTTAACATAATCACCATTCTTGATTCATGGAGTACACTCCTGATTCTGACATACATACATGACATGAAGCAGATAAAATTGCAGAAGAGTTTCGCTCAAAGCAACGATAGCAGGTTAATACCATTCTAAATCATATGCCTTAAATAGAAGACTTACTCAAAGGTTCGTCTAGTCCTTTTTGAAACATGGTCCTGGCTTATTCTCAAGATAGTATCTTCTAAGATAGATAGCCCGTTCATGGCGATTACACGAATTATACCTTTACCAACTACTATTACGGTTGGGTATTGCACAGTCATCAGAAGGAATGTCAATCATCCAAACCATAATTCAACCTTCACATTTTTAACCATCATCACTGTTTTCTTTTGGCACACGCGCCTATAATTATCCACTTACCTTTAGAGTGTCGGCCACCTCTTTGGCCTTTCCTGATAGTAAAATTTCCTTACAGTCAATGTCATTTTAACCACCTCCAAATAAATTTTCTACCTTATTTCCGATCACTGCTTGAGTGAAGATGTTTCCCTTAAAATCTGATGAGTAAAAAAAAATATCACCATTTTTCCATAAGTTATTGCCTCAGTCTTTAGAGGTTAATCACTATCACGACTGACTCTCAATCATACTTAGAACATCTTTTATCTTAAGTCCTAATTGCCCTGAACAATTTCGACCATTACTGGTTCGATCCATCCTTTCTCGTGGTTTAACACGTGCCCACTTGGCATCATTATAATTATGTCATATTTCCTTTATCAACATTTTTATTCTTGAGAATTTCGAATATTTCCTTTCTCCTTGTAAAACCTCTAAGGTTATCCTTCAATCGTTCCTCCTGTATTCCCTAGATACAGGGCATATTAAAATACCATTTACTATTACTAGAACCATTGTCTATATACTTCTGAAAAATTTCTCCACTGATTCTTAAAGGTTGTTGCTATATTAACCCTTTCCAAATCATACTGTCAAAACTCATACTGTCCCTATTAAGGGTGAAATTCCAACCTTTATGCATTCCCCTAGGATTCATTTTAAGTTACCGATGTTCTAGCCTTAATTCCACCTTTAAAAGGTACCTGCATCCATCCATGGATAAATCAAGTCATATATCCTTGACAGATTATCTTATTCATCATTCCCACCTCGATAGTCGATACCTAATTTCATAATAGCATCCTTATTCAAATTGAGGTCAATCCATATGGCCTCCAAAAGATAACAATGGTCATCCGCTTATCTTGCCTAATTTGGTAACGATAACAAGGATGTTCTGGAAGATATTGGTCGTGTTCAACATGAACTTCTTCTTAATAATTCCTTATTTACTTCTGTTGTTTGTCTCAACAGTCACCTCAATGTTGGGATATCTTTCATACCTGGCGTCTCCCTTTCTGGGTATCAAGCCACCGGTCTTACATTTCCTTCTTGAAGGTCACTTCCTTCATCCAATTTTTCCTAATTTCTTACTTCCTTATCCCCTTAGTCTATCCGCGTCTCATTATTTATCCTTCGAATTATCTCAAGGTTTCCTCGAATCCTCCCAACTTACAGGGGATAAACTATATGTATCTCTTATGCCCTCAACCATCAATTTTAACTTATGGTGAATCACCCTCATCCTGACGAATGCATACTTTTCTATTTCTATTGCTACGAGTCGTTAGGGTTTCCTCAACTCCCTTATCATACCTCAAACTCTATTGCCGTTATATTCCTTTCCACTTCAATTTCTTTTTATTTTCCTTTCTCTTATCATTATTTCATGAACCAACACAACATAAGCATTGATTTCAAACATCCCGTCATTCTGGATTCGTGTCCTCAGAATGAATCTTGATAACTTTTACAACTTAGATTCATAATTTATCATACTCGTCTGCCTTTGTTCTGGCTCTAAAGCTTTTACACTCTCTCCATAACCTTGGGAATTACTTTCCCGAAAACAATTGGCTGAACTTTAATCAGTTTATCATAACCTCTGGCTCCGTGCCTTCCTTGGCCTTTTACCGGCGGGTGGTCTCTCTCTTAGGAGGGTAAGTGATAAAAACAGTCTTTTGTGATTCGTCAATCATTTAGAATCTCAAATGATTCCTATATTTCCTTTAGCCAGGCTCTTGCCTCGACTGGGTCAGCTTGTTCCTTGGAACTCTGAGAGCTTAGCGATTTAAAGGTCCTGAAAGAATTTCTCACCGCACTGTCTCCTCAGGGTGGTGGTTGGGGATAATAGTCTAAGTTCTTTTTAGACAGGTCCATGAATTGCCGTATAGGAGTACCGTCTCGGGTCTCCTTTCCTTACTCGACTTTCTGTTTCCTTAGTATGAAATGTTTCATCCTACTCCCCATAATTGGGGTCATCTTTTAATTTAAAATCCTCATTTTCCACTCCATTATGTCATGGGTTCCTTCTATCTTGATGGCGACCTCCCTGACTATCACGTTCAGGGTTTGCTCTAAATCTTATTCCTCAAACTATGGCTCTCATCTAAGTTCTCATCCTTACGCTCTTGAACTTTTGGAACCCAAATTCTATAGGAATACCTCATTATCCCCTTATCATCTTTCTCGATATTAATCTTTTATCTAATTGTTGGCTCCCTGCCTTCATTCATAACTTTTTCTGGCACAATATGATCTTTTCCAATAATTCGGGCTGTATTGCAATCTCAAACAGCTTTTCGGTACCGGCTCCGGTTACCTTCACTTCTATTTCCATTTTCTCAAAATCTCTTATAAACTCTCCAAAAGACATTATCATCTTGAGTCTCTCCTTTTTACTAAGGGCATCAGCCACCATATTGGCTTTCCCCGAATGATAAAGAATCTCCCAATCATTATTCTTGATTAGCTCTAACTGCCTCCTCTGGCATATGTTGAGCTCTTTCTACATGAAAAATGTACTAGAGCACTTTATGGCTCAGGTAATTCTCGCACTTCTCTCCATACAAGTAGTGCCTCCAATCTTTAGGGTAAAACTATTGCCACGAGCCTAAGCTCATGGGCGGGGATATCGAATTTCATATTACCTTAATTGTCTTGACATGTACGCGATTACCTTACCGTGCTGCATAAGCACGCACCCTAAGCCCTTGTGCGAAGCGTCACTACACTTCACAAAATCTCCTTTTCCATCCGGCAATGCCAGCATAGGGGCCATCACCAACCTCTGCTTCAGTTCTTGAAAGCTGTTCTCGCATTTCTCTGTCCATTCGAACTTCTCAGTCTTACGAGTAAGCCGCGTTAAAGGGGTTACTATCTTTACAAACTTGAACGAACCTCCGGGAGTGACCGGCCAATCCTACCTCTGGTAGTCGACCTAACCATGGTCATCAATTCATCAGTGGTCCTTTATCCAATCTTGTCAGGATCCTCCATGGGATCCTCCTCAACAACTATCCCTCTAGGACAACATCCTCAACCGCTACATCCTCAATATCAACATCATCCGGTCCTGCATTAGGACACTCTATCGGATCCACAATCCGATCTCCAATTAGTAATAAAATATCATCGCGATGTTGCTCCTCAACCTCAGGGTTCGTAGTCCCGCTACCATATATCATAACGAACTACGCTCCTATCACGATATTTATAAGGGTTCCCATAAGGGTTTTAACTGTCAGTGCTACGTTAGGTAGCCCGAATATGAACTTGGCAAGAGTTCTTATTATCTTAGTTAACTTATTATCTTAACGTCCCATCATCTCTGAGGTTTATAACGCTTAGCTCTGATACCACTTCTGTAACACCCCCAAATCCGGGGTCGGGGTTCCGGGTTGTCACGAGTTCCATTTCCCTTAACAACACCCAATCTTAATAAATAATCAACTACTCTGTACTGTGACCCCACAATAAACACACACACCACAAGTTATAGTCTCAGAGATGAATATCCAAAAATAATCACAAGTCGTTTTATTCCACAATTATATGCCAATACACCTTAAACAGGTTTCTGAATAAATTTACATTTCTTTGCCATTATTACAATTCATAAATATACATAATCTGATACATCAAAAGTTGAAAGCCTAGCCTATTGGTAGTTCCTACCTCAGCTATGGCGGCATCAGTGCTTCTAGAAAACTGCGGAACGTCTCCTAACCTCTTGCGAATCGGGAGCTTGGTCCGGTTCATCTTGTCTATCTGATGTTGTGTGATGAAAGAAGAAAGCAAGGGTGAGCAGCAAGCCCACCAAAATAATATGTATAATGATTAACAATATATGAGCCTTCTCATAGTACTCATGAAAGTCTTGGTCAAAAGAAATGAACCAAGTTTGATATCTTAATGCGATGAAGTCGCAAAATATTCAGTATATATACATATATACTTTTCAAAATATTGGAAGTCCTCTTCCATGCATAATATACACAAAATCCCAGTGTATAACTGTATATATAAAAAAATATCGTTGCAAGGTGATCTCATACATCTAACCTTGTCTCAACGTTTTTCTGAAAATCTTTGTCATTCATAAGACAATTATTAACTAGATATAAGTTTAAAAGATGAGGTTACCAAATACCCCAATATACTTATATCTTTCCCAATAATACTTGAACTACCACCGTTCAAGTTATAACCAGTTTCAAAAGTTCATCACATAGATGAGACTACAAGACAAGATTTGAATAGATTCAACCTTTAAAATATCATCAAAATAAAATGAAGTTATGAGATACTTCATTTGATGTAAACATCATTTTGAAAACTTGACCCTGCCAACACTCAACAATCGCCCAACCGTAGCCTTTCTATCGAAGTGCTCTGGGTAGTGTTGCAGAAATTATCCAATTGGATGATGAACTCATTACGGGAGTTTGCCGCGCCAGGAAGACCACTTACGATGATCAGTCGTAGTAGTACAACCCCACCATTTTCTACATGTAGAGGAGAACCTGTCGGATTTACTTGTCAACCGAACACTGAACTCCTAAGGAATGGACCGCCTTAGCGGAACTTCCAGGCCATTTGGGCCAATATAATAAGGCTGGGCCGGCGCTACTCGACCACTTACGCCACTCCTAGTTCAGATGAAATCCATGACTCTGAAACGTAAAGCTCGTTTCCCCCTTTCCCCAAGTAGAAACTTGTTGATACGGCTCCACCAAGAAGTCGTACCTAGTTAGAAAGGAAAACTCACCGATATTTCCCAGGCGATGCCTGTTAATGGATTAACTTGTTCCAAGAATTTTACTTCCCGAATATTGGGTAAGTAATCAAAAACTCTTTTACCAAGACAGCAACCTTGTTGCGAATATAAAACACACCACCGAGCCGGATCCCCCAGGTTTTGAGCGAGTATTTAAATCCCCTATTTAAAAGGAAGATCTTAAATATAAAAATAGTTTTGGGATCCGCTCTAACTTTTGAAAATCATTTTGAAGACTCGAAAACACTTTAAAGAGTGTTTGGAGTAAAACTGATTTAATGAAGTAAATCAGTCCCCAGAATATTTAGAAAATGTCTGAATATTATTATTTAAATAATATTCCCATAAAAAAATAATCTTTATAAAATAATTGAAGTAGAAGTATTAAAACTTATACTTGAAATGAATAGCAAATAATCAAAGATATACTTATACGAAAGTAATATCTTTATTTGAATAATCAAAAATAAGTTTGATTATCGACACCTTATTCTTTAATAAAATAAAGAATATATCTCAGCAAATAATCGGAGTCATAGATCCTCAAATGAATATTCAAATAATATTCAATAAATAAAATAAGCTGAGTCATAATACCTCGAATGAATATTATAAATAATATTCATTAAATAAAATAAAGGAGTCATACATCCTCAAATGAATATTCAAATAATATTCAATAAATAATGTAAAGGAGTCATACGCCTTCGAATAATATTCGAAATAATATTCAATAATAAAATAAAGTTAAAGTTATCGAATAAACCTTATTCGATTAATAGTTTTAAAAACTATATCCATATATATATATATATATAAATAAATATATATATATATATATATATATATATATATATATACTCGGGAACATCGACTCCCGGTTTAGAAATATGTTCACCTTTTATCCCCTATACTAAGGGTATACGCAACTACTTGCTTATTTCTAGCATAGGTATTATGCAACTATAAGCATTGAAATCAACAGATAGATAACCAGATTACGAAACAGACATGCATATATACCATATTAGCATGCTCCAATATATCGCAAAATTTGCTAATAACAATCATGCAATATCACAAGATAATGCATATACATATATTTATTTACATCACAACAACAGTATAACGGGTAGAAAACTTGCCTGAGCGACTGGGGTTACGAATGGCTCGGGACGAGTCTGGTAACCTATAAACAACAAGTAAGTTGGAATTAAACCAAAGTCACTTGTAAATCTATACTTTAACTAACTTAGACTCTAACGCTTGTTTTGCGCTCACTGATTCGCTTAAGCCACTCGGGTACCCTCGGCTCCACCATTTTTAATAATTTAACCTTTACGAGTTTTAAAGCGATTCCTTCGCGAGTGACTTACCAACTGCCTAAAACACTTACCATAAATGTTTCATGCATTAATTAACCCTTTTCGGTCTTTAACCTACATTTCAAAGTAAGGCGAGGGGAAAAAGTTTCGTTCGCGAAACGCCGTTACTTGAAACGGTCGTTTCTCCTAAACCGTTCATCGGAATCAAACGAACCACATATCAAAACGAAGCTCGTAACATGAACTATCTAAACATGACAATGGTCAAAACCTAGCAGTGAGTTCAAGGGTTCTGATGTTAAGAACAAAAACAGTCTACGGTAAATCGGACATTACGACGGCTATGTTTACGCGATTTCCCAAATTTAAACCAACTCAAAACAACCACAATCCAACCCCAATTCATAACCCAATCCAAACTCCATCCAAAATACATTACAACAGCCCCAAACCAACTCATTATAATCCATTTACTTACTCCTAAAACTTGAATTTAAACTATACTACATTCTTTAACCAAATCTTAAGATTTCAACAAATCAATCACCACCATTCCAACCCAAACTCTTAAACAAACAAGTTTCATGCTTCACATATACTATACTACTCATAACCATTCCTAAATACTCAAAACTAAAGCTAGGGTTTGTAGTTTATACCTTCCTTGGAGAGTGGAGAATCAAGAGGATGGTTTGGAATCACCTTTAAAGCCCTTAACCAAGCTTAATCTAAACAAAACTTCAAGAACACAAATTTTAGTTCTTGAAAACACTATTCACCATCTTCTTTGATGATTTATAGAAAAAGATTGGCTTGGAATTAGAAGCTTAAACTTATAGGAAGTATGTAACTTAACTAGGAGGAGCTAGGATAATTACCTTGGAAAATAACAAGTGGAGGAGCTTGGACTTCCCATTTCTTAAGAAACCACCCGAGAGCATGAGGAAGAAGAAGAGAGAATTTTGTGTTTTGTTTGATGAAAATGAAATGATTTGCTTGGTTGGTTGATTTTTGTTGTTTGCTTTAGTGAATTACCTAGTTGCCCTTGGTTTTGTGTGGTTAATATTCCACCACATCTCCTCCTTCCCTATGTCATGCTTACATCACATTGCTATGTCATCCTCCCTTCCTTGTCCTCTTCTCATTGGTTGGGTGACATCACTTCCTCTAATCCCTTTGCTTAACTTCCTAATTGTTTGCCTAATGACCGCTGATCTGTTATACGGTTCGCTTAACTTTCGTTTTCATTTATCGTTTGAAGGATCATACCCGGGATCTTATTACTTAGGTTCCCTTAACCTTTCTCAATACATTGTATTCCTTTTATGATCCTCTCTTATAATCCTTTAATTTAAATCCTTTTTATCCTGTTACCTTATACTCAATTCTCTCCGTATCTAGTGGATTTCCGGGAAAAATCAAAGTGTTCGGAATTGGATTCTGACGATCTTTACATACACTTATATCCCATATAAAGTACTAATAAAATCTCAGAATATCCATATCAGAACCCCTACATAGTGTGGCATGAAAAGTTTTCTCGTTCAGCAAAAACACTATTCATAAGGGTTTCAAAATTTCTCAAAAATTGGGGTTATTACATGCTCTGTGCTATATGTGACTTATTTGTTTCATTGTCGGTCTATGTGATCAATGTTTTCTTGTTCTAGTATAACTTTTAATCCGTAAATCGGATTTGGGTAAGACGAAGGGTAGATGAAACCTTATGACGTCCATATGACAATTAGAATAATGTGAGATGGATATTGATAGATATTTATGATGCCTAGCGAGTAAGCAAGGCGTAGGAAAGGGAAACAGGTGATCAGAGAATAGAATCGAGGCATAAGAAAAGTAGACGAGTGGTTGTTGAAGAGAGTCATTTGACGAGTACAAGTGAAATTGGAATCGATTGTGATAAGGCAAGTACTTCTAAACCTTTTTCGAGATATAATGAAAATATTTCTAAACTTTCTCGTAACATATTGTTGAGTATTCAAAATAGCTCTGTTTTATATTGTCAATACATTAAATCCTTCATCCTTGAACCTGAGCCACATCATTTGATCTTTGAGCCGTAAGACTTATTCTTTGTGAACCATTTCTTGTTGATTTCCAGATACTAAACCACACAAATATGACACTACTCTCCAAATATATAACCACCAAACACCAAAACACTGGAATAAAATTGTTTGAATATCCAGAAACATTTATACTCAACCATATCTTGTGACATCAAAGAACTAAATCTTGTAAAAACATTATTCATCTAATACCCGATTCTTCCACAGGCTGAAGGCCATTTCTTGTACATACTTCGATACCCTTATGATACTCATGAAATGTATCATGCCTTTAAACAAATGTTTTATCACTATTGATTATGATCTTGTTTTAATGAATTATATTGTTTATCATATTGAACTGCTTTAGAATTGGATAGTTTTTTTTATAGGGACCAGATTCGTGGTCAGACCATATCAATGGTCAAGTTAGGCCAATGTGTTCCTTGGATCCAGTAATTAGAGCAGTGTTGTGTGCTTTGCTCGGGGTTAGTGCGTGACTGATCAGCAGCCTAACCTTGGTTTTGAAACTTAAAATGAATATCCAATTCTAATGATTGTTTAGCAATAAACTTGATTCCTCTGAACCATCTCGTTTCATCATTGATTAAACTCAATTATTATCATTGTGACTTGCTAAGCTAGTTAGCTCATTCTTGCGAATCTTTTTATGTATTCTACAGTTAAGAAGGATACGGTTGGTAGCGAGGTTTTCCCAGTTCAATGTACGAGCTAGGATTCCAGATTATGTTGGATCGAGCTAGCAGGAGCTTATTGCAGTAGTGAGATAGTAAGAATGTAAGAATAATTTCATTATCAGTTGTAAGTTAAATTAGTTGGGATTTGGTACGTTGTAATAAAAGTTAAGGTTGTGGCTTGTTTCATACTTTAACATGTTGCGATCCATGGTTATGTAAAGCAGGGTCATTGCAAATAATATTTCATATACAGGTTTATATATTGTGTATGTGTTGTGGACCCCAAACTTCTGACCCAGGTTTGAAGGGCGCCACATTCACCCTGCCTACCGGTTGTCTTACGGACGGTCTGCTTGGTACGAACCATGATTGCTAGTTGTAGAACAGGGTTAAATACAAGAAAATGAGCTAAAACGCTCAGCAAGTACTAACAGTTCTAGTATACAACACATTATCTCAAAATCACGGGTTCATGAATCAAGGGGTTATATATGCTTGTAAATAAAATGACAATAAGAAACATGAAGTTTGAATATAAAGACATGGTGGAATCATAGTAATCGAAACATGGCATATGGAATCATAGCATTATGGCAACATGTTGTAATATAAAGGCATGATAAAATCGTAATGACTGAAACATGGCATAAGGTATCATGGCATCGGGAAATCATGTTATAAATATCAAATCATCAAAAATCATTTAAGGACGCTACGGATTACAGCCGATGATCAGCCGCGAAGTAATCCCGAACCACGCTGGGTTCTCAAATATAATGGGATCCCTAGGCTACATGTGAACCTATCAATAAGTGTGAAAAGGACTTGCGTCTAGTCCAATCCACTAAATCAAGAAAACATTTATTTTATTTTTAATGTTTTATAACATGGAAAACGGGAAAGATTGGGTATCACTTTAATGGAATTGTAACAAGAGAATTCAAGTTCACTAATAAGGTTCGCTTTAGGGAATTTGGTAGAGAGTTTAGTATTCACGGTTTAATGGATAAGGAATGTTTTGAAGGTAAGGTACTAACAAGATTAAGAGTTATTAACAAAAGTATTCGAATTAAGAAATAACATGGTGATTATTACAACTTAAGTATTCACGAAAAAGCATATAGACTTGCAACAATTATAAGCATAAGCAGGTAGTAACTTGCCTTCAATAGTTCTAAGATTATTCGATCTTGACGGTATGAATCTTCCCCTTCACTTCGGAACCTACACATTATATTAACTGTTGGGTTTCGAGCACATAAACGCAATGGAAACAATAATTAAAAACGTGAAAAATTAGAATTTTCGAAATTCACCGCAGGATCCATGCAAAAAACATATATTTAATTCATAGATCAAATTGTTTACCTTAAGAAGCTTTATAAATTGGTTGATTAAAGGAGATCCAAAACTTGTTAAATCACCACGCATCCTACTCTCGCGATCTATGCTCTATCGGTATCTACACGAATGCTTGAACTCAAGGATTGGATATGTACTAGCACAAACTCGTTTCTTTTTGCTCTCTCCATCTTCTCTCTTGGTGGCTAGGGTTTTAGTAAAAGTCTTACACACGAAAAAATCAGGCACACAAGAGATATTATATAGAGAGTAGAAAAACGAATTATAACTCTTAACTAATTATGAGTTATTATTAATTCGAAATTCCTATTTGTATTATAATTAATTCTCACTTAATTATTTAACAAATAAATTTTATAATTAATATTAATAAATTTTGAAAGGCATATGTCATAGCCTACTCGTTTATTCGAGTATTTAACTCAACTCAAATAAGAATGTAATAAGTAAATAGTGGATCTATCATCAGAGAGATCTCACAAAGTAACATCTGTCAAAGAATAAAGAAACATTGTTCATCTGCAGACTTAAAGATTCACTGGAAGAAGTTCAAGAATTTGATCATGCCTCAGTGATATAAATCAAGATCGTGGATTTAATCAAGTGACAGAGATCTCGTCAGGGTATCATTTATTACAAGGATTCAATCAGAATATCAAAGTTAAGACATGAAGAAACGTCACGGAAGTTAGTCACTCATGAACCAGACAGTACATCGAGTGTCAGCATTGAAGTGGCGGAATTGATTCATAAGTCTCAGTGACTTTTAGAAGATTGTCAGAAGAATGGATGCTGCTCAGGGTTAGTATTAATTCTCTATTAATTAATTAAGTCATATAATTTAATTAAGAAAATAAATTATATCTGCAAAGATTAATTTATTGATTAATTGAATTAAATTGATTAATTAATTTAGAATTAATATTAAGGATTTACAAGATTTTAATTGGTTTAAAATCTGCTTAAATTCAGCAAGACAATTCATTTGAACTAGTATGACAATCGGTATGACAATTGATAGTCATACCGAAAGTCATGCCAATACATTTAATTGTCTTATTAGAATTTCTGTTTAGATTAAAATCTGTTATTAATTCAGCAAGACAATTTATTTGAACTAATATGACAATCGGTATGACAATCAATAGTCATACCGAAAGTCTTGCTAGCTCATTTTAATTGTCTTGCTAGTTGTAAATTTTGTCATACCGAAAGTCTTGCTGGCCAAAGAAGATTGTCATGCCAGTACATGTTTACATTCGGCTGTTTGATAAAAAGGAGCAGAGGATTATCATTTCACAATCAATCAAACAGAACACAAACTCAAGAACAAAAAGAAAAAGGAGCAGAAAAATATTTCATCTCATCTGCAACTTCAAGATCAATTTCTAGATTGTAAAGTTAAATCCAATCAACTAGAAATACTTATCTTGTTCTTGTGTATCAATCTAGCGGATTAAAATCCCTAGAACTTAATCTCAAATCGCATTTAGCATTTGATCTTTTAATTACAAAAATAGAAAAAGTTCATGTCGAATTTATTCTAGATTTGTAATAATTGATTTGAGATTAATCCCTTGTAACCGATACCGTAGTTGTAACACCTTTCAAGTTTAATAAAAGTTTTATTTAACTTGAATTTTGTTTCACAATTTTATTCCGCATTTTATTCGATTAAACGGTATTGTTTGCATTCAACCCCCCCTTCTACAAACAAATTGGGACCTAACAATTGGTATCAGAGCCTTCTGATTAACGTACAAATCTAGATCCTAGACTTTTGTGTTTCTTTCACTTCTTGAATTTTTTATTCACTCAAAAAATTCATAATGACTACACAAAAAGTTGGAACCGTTAAAATTCCACTTTTCGATAAAGAAAATTATGTTATGTGGAAGAAGAAGATGCTACTGTTTTTACAGGTTGCTAATCCCAAATATTTGCAAGTGTTGAAGAAGGGTCCAAAAATTCCTATGGTTATGGAACCAGAGGTAATAGAAAATGATGTGGTGATCACCAAAGCGAGAACTTATGTGAAGGATCCTGAGGACTTCTCTCCTGCTGAAATAGAAGAAGCTTCCCTGGATGCTAGCCTTCAATTAATCTTAGTAGATTCCCTTAATCCCCTGATGAATGAATTGTAAAGATTCCAAACATATCTGGGAAACTATTTAGATTATTAATGAAGGCACAGAGGAAGTTAGGGAGAACAAACTAGAAATCCTAACCTCTGAGTATGAATACTTTAAATCCAATCCAGGAGAAGGAATCACTGAAGTGTTTGAGAGGTACAATGCATTGATCAACAACCTGAACATTAATGGTAAATACTATTCCATCAGGGAGGTCAACAAAAAGTTCCTTTTAACACTGCCAACTCATCTCGAACATATAATCACTGCCATAAGAGAAGCAAGAGATCTGAGTGAGATTTCTTTGGAAAGGCTCTATGGTGTGTTAAAGACTTATGAGTTGGAGCAGATTCAGCAGAAGGAAGTTTACGGGAAAGGAAGAGTGGTCAGCACGTCTACTGCTCTAGTAGCTGATGAACAACAACAACAACCACAATATCAACAACAATCTCAACAGTCAGAAAGAATGGTACAGTCTTCCAAGGTTGAAGATAATGTAATAGTAGCAGAATTTGATTCTCCTACTACAAATCAATCAGGAGATGATTATTATTCCTTGGAAGAACTGGAGCAATTGGAGGATGAGTCAATGGCCCTGATTGTCAAGAGATTCTCAAATGTTAGATTCAAAAGGAATCCCAAGTTCAAGTACAAGTCCAACTACAACAGATTCCAGAAAGGTGGATCTTCATCCTCTAACACCAGCAGTGGTGGGTATAAAACAGGGATGGTTGATCGAAGCACCATTCGATGCTTCAACTGTAATGAGTTGGGACACTTTGCCACAGAATGCAGGAAGCCAAAACAAGCTAGGAAGAACTCTTACGATTCTAATCAGAAGAGTAAATCTGAAAGGGCGTACCTGGCAAAGGGAAGAAACTGGGATGATACTGACAGTGAAGATGAAGAAGTTGGGAATCTTGCTCTCATGGCTAGTAATGCAAGCACCTCATCGTCAAGAAAAGAGGTAAAATTTACTGATGCTGAATTAGTTTATCATCTAGGAGGTTCCTTAGATTGTGCTCGTCGTGATAATGAATTGTTAAATCAACAAATCAAAGACCTTGAGAAAGAGGTCAATGAATTAAGACTTGTGCACATTAATCAAGATAAACTAAAAGATCAAGTATCTTTTCTAGAGAATAGAGTTGACTGTTATAGACAACTCGAAACTATTCTCAAAGACAAGATCACCGGTCTTGAGGCTAAGGTTAAAGATTACTTTAATTCTTGTTCGAAGTCCAAAGAGTTTTACAATAAGCAAGCTGTTAATCAAACACATGGAATAGGTTATGATTACAATGCTGCTATTGGAAAATTAGGCATAAACTCCCCTCCTCATGTATGTGCTAAAGGCAGGGAAGTACCACATGTGCTTAAGGGTGTTGATGAACCCCTCTATAAAGAATCAATTTCTGAACCATTTGATGAGACCTCTTTTATTATTCAAGAAGAAATCCGTGCTGAAGATAATGCTAATGGGAAAGTTGTCTCCAAGTCAAGTGTGTCAAAAGTTCCAGTCAAGGTTGTGAAAGCAACTGAGACTAACTCAGACACACATGAGTTAGATAACACAAATGCCATGTCTACCATGCATAAGTTGCCTATTGTTAATCCTTCTCATAAAGCATGTGGTGTTCCTGATTGTATGTCTTGTGCTTTTAATCTGTTGTTTGCTTATTTTAATGGTAAGCATGTTTCTAATGATAAGACTACTCCTCATCAGCATGTGAATAATAGAAAGCATGATAGGTCTAAGACTGCTAGTCCTCCTAAAGCTAGAAAGGAGACATTTGTGCCTAAGCCTAAACAGAAATTTGTCAAGGCTGTTCACAAGGTCAAATGTTCAGTCATTGAGAATGTTGAGAATATTGAAATTAAGAATGTTGTTTTGCCTTATAAAGGCCAATTTTACAAGTATGCCGGACCCAGCCAAGCTTGGGTTCCGAAGAAGGTCTAATCCATTTGTATTGCAGGGCATTAAACAGGTACAACCGGTAGTGTGGATTCTTGACAGCGGATCGTCAAGACATATGACCGGAGATAAAGCCCTGCTATCAAATGTGGTTGAGAAAGCTGGCCCAGTGGTTACCTTTGGAGATAACAGCAAAGGTTTAACGGAGGGATATGGCTGTTTGCTAGCTGGAAATGTTATCATTGAAAATGTATATGTTGTGCAAGGACTTGAACACAATCTGCTTAGCATTAGTCAGTTTTGTGACAACGGCTATAATGTTTTATTCGACAAGCTGAAGTGTCAGATTCTGCACAAGAAAAGTGAAAAACCCTCCTTAATGGGAATCCGGAAAGGAAATCTGTTCATAGCTGACATGAACTCTGGAAGCAATCTTGAAGTCAATTGTTTCTATGCAAAGGCATCGTCAGATGAGAGTTGGCTATGGCACAAGAGACTTTCTCATCTCAATTTCAAAACAATGAATTCTCTTGTCAAAAGAGAATTGGTAAGAGGTCTGCCTCAGCTGGAATTCTCTCCAGAAGGACTATGTGAGGCTTGCCAGAAAGGAAAGTCAAAGAAAGCAAGTCATAAAGGCACTGACACATCTTCCATAACTGGTGTTCTGCAATTATTGCACATGGATTTATTTGGTCCAGTTAATATCCTTTCTATGTCAAAGAAGTGTTACTGTCTTGTGATAGTTGATGACTATTCCAAGTATACGTGGGTTTTATTTCTTCACTCTAAGGATGAAACACCACAAGTTGTGATTGATCATATCAAGATGATTGAGTTAGATTCTAACGTCCCTGTTAGAGCAATAAGGTCAGATAATGGGACAGAATTCAAGAATGCACTTCTCAATGGATTCTGTACAGACAAAGGGATTACCAGATAATTTTCAGCTCCTAGAACCCCTCAGCAAAATGGAGTGGTAGAAAGGAAGAATCGTACATTGATTGAAGCTGCGAGAACGATGTTAAGTGAATCAGGTCTTCCAATGTACTTTTGGGCTGAAGCTGTCAATACTGCATGTTATACTCAGAATCGAACTCTAATCAACAAAGACTTCATGAAAACTCCTTATGAGATTTTGAATGAACAGAAACCTTCTATCAAATACTTTCATGTATTTGGTGCCAGATGCTTCGTGCTCAAGGATGGAGATGATCGCCGTGGTAAGTTCGAGGCAAAGGCATATGAGGGTATTTTTGTTGGATATGGAAGAAGATCATATAGAGTGTATATCATTGATCAACACAAAGTAACTGAAAGTGTCAATGTTACATTTGATGACACTAAACTCCCTAGTATCCAAACTGAAGATCCTTCTGAGAAACTGAAGTTTGATGATACGTCAGATTCAGAATCAGAACATGGTCAAGAACCTGAGGTTGTTGCTGGTGAAGAACCTGTTAATCCTGATGATACTCAAGGTAATAGTGATGGAAACTTTGGCAACAATGGAGATACCACTGCTACTGACGGAGAATCTTCAAGTCAACATGGCAACAACTCAGGGGGAGATGCTGAAGGATCATCTAGTAGGACACAACATCACAATGAGTTTCAAGGTGAATCATCAAGATCAAATCTTCCAAGACAGACTGTCTGGAATAAAGCTCACCCTTTTGAGTTGATTATTGGTGATCCAGATGTTGGAGTCAGAACTAGACGTGCTACTCAAAATGAGTGTATATTCTCAGGATTTCTTTCTGAGATGGAACCTAAGAAAATTGAAGAAGCACTGACTGATCCAGATTGGGTGATTGCTATGCAAGATGAACTCAATCAGTTTGAAAGTCAACAAGTCTGGAAACTGGTACCTAGGCCTGTACACAAGAAAGCTGTTGGTACTAGGTGGGTATTCAGGAATAAACTAGATGAAGATGGTGTGGTTACAAGAAACAAGGCAAGACTGGTAGCTAAAGGGTATTCTCAAGCTGAAGGCATTGATTATGATGAAACCTATGCTCCAGTGGCTAGACTTGAGGCCATCAGGATATTTCTGGCATTCGCAGCATTTTCAAACTTTAAAGTTTATCAAATGGATGTCAAGAGCGCCTTTCTGAATGGAAAGCTGGATGAAGAGGTATATATAGAGCAACCTCCTGGTTTTGAAGATCCAGATCATTTGGATTTTGTCTTCTTTCTTTTCAAGGCTATCTATGGGCTAAAACAGTCTCCAAGAAAATGGTATGACACTCTCTCTGAATTTCTTATTGAAAATAGCTTTATTAGAGGTGTCATAGACAAAACTCTCTTTTCTAAAAAACATAAGAATGATACTATATTAGTCCAAGTCTATGTGGATGATATAATATTTGGGTCTACTAATGATAATCTCTGTAAGAGATTTGCTAAGTTAATGCACAGCAAGTTTGAAATGAGCATGATGGGAGAGCTGAAGTTCTTTCTTGGATTACAAGTAAATCAAAGGTTAGATGGAACATTTATTTATCAATCCAAGTATCTCAAGGAACTCCTCAAAAAGTACAATCTAGAGGACTTTGCATCAGCAAGGACTCCATCAACTACAGCTGTCAAGCTTGGACCATGTGAAAACTCCATTAAGGTAGATGTCACAAGCTACAGAGGTATGATTGGCTCGTTACTCTATCTTACTGCAAGTAGACCAGATATTATGTATGCTACATGTTTATGTGCAAAGTTCCAAGCGGATCCTAGAGATATTCATCTCGTTGCTGTTAAACGAATCTTAAGATATCTTAAGGGAACACCAAATCTAGGTATTTGGTACCCTAAAGAATCTGGTTTTAACCTTGTTGGATATACAGATTCAGATTACGCAGGAAGTGTTGTTGATAGGAAAAGCACCTCAGGAAGTTGTCAATTCCTAGGAAGCAGGCTAGTCTCATGGTACAGCAAGAAACAGCAAACAGTTTCCAACTCAACGGCCGAGGCTGAATATATTGCTGCTGGAAGCTGCTGTGCTCAGATCTTGTGGATTAGGAACCAACTCCGAGACTATGGCTCTGTATTGAACAAGATTCCTATTTTATGTGACAATACAAGTGCAATAGCCATCACCAACAACCCTGTGCAGCACTCGAGGACAAAGCACATTGACATCAGGTATCATTTTATTAGAGGGCACGTCATGAATGGTACTGTTGAACTATTTTTTGTTCCAACAGAAGAACAAATAGCAGATATTTTCACTAAACCACTTGACGAATCCACATTTACCAGATTAGTTGGTAAATTGGGCATGTTGAATAGTTTTAGTGATTAATTTAGTTAATATCTGTGATCTGTTCTTGAATGAATTTACAAATGAATTTTTCATAAATGAAAAATTCATTTGCAAATTTATGTTATCATTTTATCATATTTCTTGCTTATTTTTATGTAATATATATTATCTTATCTATTTTTATTTTCCCTTCTTGTTAATTTAAAATATCTCAGAATATTTTATTTCCTCTAAAATATTTTACTATGAATTTTATTTGCTAATAAAATTCAATAGAAATCTATTTTTGGAATAAAAATAATAAATTCCGATATATTGTCTTTGTTTCTGTAAATATTATAAGTCTGTATTTCAGTTTTACTATTTTGTAAATATTTTCTGATATTTTTACTAAGTTATATAAGTCTTTATAAATTTATATATGTGTGTGTTTCTGTGTTTAAAGCTGATATGACAATCGGCAAGACAATTGAAATTGTCTTGCTGAAAGTCATTTCAGTTTAAATTTTGTTTATTATATTATTCAGTACAGTTTTATACTGGCAAGACAATCGGTATGACTATCAATTGTCTTGCCAGTTATAAACCATATATATAATTATTTTCCTTTTATTATTATACTGGTATGACAATCGGTATGACAATCCAGGATTGTCATACCAACTGTCATATAAAGCAGTTTGTTTGTCTTGTTTTAAACCATTTTCAACAGTTCAGTTCTTTTCAAAAAATTCGAACAGTTTTTTTTTTCTCTTCAGTTTCTCTCTTCTCTCTCTTCGAACTGCTTCCTTCCTTGCTCGAGTTTTTACTCAGCACACAAATTCATCACTTTGTGATATATACATACAAGTATATATATACAGAGGTGCTGTTGGATTTTTATTGAAAAAAAAAACACACACAATTTTCAAATTTTTTTTCTCAGTTTGCCCCTTCAAATTCAAGTTGTGTTTGTTGATTTTGAACTTTTTATTTTTATTTCAATTTCTGATTTGTGTCTTTTGGTTTGTCAAAACTGCGTTTGTGAGTTAAGAATTTTAACGAGATACATTTCTGTCTAAATTTTTCGATTATAATTAATTTAATTCGAATTATTAAATTAATTTAATTAATTCGAATTTTCTTAATATTATTCTTAAAATTCTGAAAAGCGTGTGTCTTATTATTATTTTAAATGGCTCTCAATTTCCAAATTGTCGCGCATAATCAGGTTGGTTATTTTAATCCGGAAAAATGTGATGTTGAAAAATTTAAGCCTTGGATTAGATTTTTAAATGACCATTCGATTGTTAGCTCTGCTATTAAATCAAATGTGATTTTAAACGTCGATCTACTTAGACTGATTTGCACAACCTCTACTGTGGCCGATGATTCAAAATCTTTTTCATTCACCGTCGCAAACACACAGTATGTAGTTGATGAAACAGTCGTCAATCGTGCGTTAAATTTTCCACTAGACAATTTCTGTAATTTACCCTCTGAAAATGATATCACAAATTTTTTCAATGCTATTCACTATCAGGGGGTGATCAATTTAACCAAACTTTCTAAATCAAATTTGGTGTCTGAATGGGATATTTTCTTCGATACACTTTCCAAAGTGTTTGCCAACTGCACAAAATCCAATTTTCATAACATCACTTCCACTCTGCAGTATATTGGTCTTGCGGTTGTTTTCAATCAAAGGATCAATTTTGGCAAACTACTTTTTCCCATTCTCTTGAGACGTCTAACTTCTGCTTTACGTGATCATTCTACAAATCGTAAGGTATCATGTTACTATGCTCGTTTTCTCATGCTTATAGCAGATCATCTTCTCACACCTGAACACAAAGCCCTTTTTGCTAACTCTGCAGTAACCGAACCCCCTCCAGTTAGCAAAAAGATTTACACTCACCAAGACACAACCTTCAAATTCATGCAAGTTCCAGTACTTGTATCTGCTTTCATGGCCACTTATATTCCTTTACCTATTTTCAATCTTCCCGGCCATGAACAGCAACCTCAACCTCCAGTGGTTCAAGCCACCCAGGCTCTTCCATTACAGGTAGTAATTCCTCACTCTCACTCCCTTCCTACTTCTGTTGAAAGACCCCCAGTGGTTGATAGGGCTGACCATGAAGTTGTAGAACCACAGCTTCAATCCCAGGTCATAGAGCCAAACACAGAGTCATATTCTATCTCAACCTCTCCCCCACTGTCTAAAATGTTACCCAGAAGATTACTAGGAAGTAGTACATTGTTAAATATGAGTGAACCCTCAGCTCTGCCTCCTCCTAAGAAAAGAAGAACATATTCTGAGGCATCTGAAAGCCCATCCTTGTCCTCCCAACAGGACATGGACTTTGAAATGGCCAATGAACAGTCACTAGAGGCATTCTCTCAACAGGATGCATCTATTGAAATTCGCCATAGGGCCATGGCATCTTGTACTGAGTCAAGCATAATTCCATTACTCACAATGGAACCATACACTTCCCCAGCTCATACTCAGGACACACAGCGAGGAGTGAACGTAGAGTCGGTTACAGTGCCTGCCATAGTTACGGCAGAAGAGCAGTCACATGCTTCAGAGGGAAAATCTGACTCTCCGCCATCTTTAATAGAGTCATTTTCTCCCCTCCCAGATCCAACACCTCTGGCTCCCTTATGGGATTCTCCACTCGCAGATTTATCTGGAGAAAGTGGAGGGCAACTCGGTCAATCTATCCCTGAAGCAATTCAGACATCTATTCCAAAAGATTTGATAGTATTGACTGAGGATCGGGACTCGCGAATTCCCATTGCACCACCACTGACCTCTCTTGAAGAGGCTAGGGTGATTTTTAATGCAGGTACAGAAGAACAGCAACAGGAAGACTCCTCACGAGCAATTATATTGAGAGAAACACATGCACGTGAGGTGAGTGAGCCAAACACGAGTGAAATTCAGGTGAGAGCACACACAGACACTGATACTGTAAACCTGTTAGCTCAGATTGCTGCCCTAAAAGAAGAACTTGCTAAAAGCCAAGCTGAAGCTCAAGCATTCAAAGCACAAGTGGTTGAACGGTCTTCTTCTTCCACCTCTGTCAACAATCAGCTTGCAATCATAAAGAATGACATCTCAGATCTAAAGACCACTGTAATACCAAAGCTCAATTCTATTCAGGACACTCCAACTTTATCAGCTGATGACATATCCAACTTCTGCTCTCTACACATAAGAATGACTTCTCTTGAAGACCTCGTTGAGATGAATCATTCACTGGACTCCTCAAGATTTCTAAAGATAGAGACGGGCATGGAACATCTCAATGAAGGGATGAAGCACCTATATTTCATGATCAAGAATTCTCATTGCCCTAATGAAGAACAAAGAACTTATTTTGAAGGACCGTCTGGTGGAGGATCATGCTCTGGAGGTGATGGAGGTTCCAAAGGAAAGTCAGTAGAGGATCCCTCAACTAAGGGGGAGAAGAAAGGAAGTAGTGCCAAAGGGAAAGAAAAAGATACCTTTGCTGGAAACAAAGGAAAGGCTGATGATGTCTACTACAGTGGAGAACAGGATGACTTTGATATTTTTGACATTCCCACTGAACCAGTTCAGGAAGATAAAGATGGGTTATTTGAAGCTGAAGAGGAAAGTGATTTTGGAGAATGGGAAGAAGAAGCTCAAGTGGATCCTATGTTTGAGAAAGAATTTCAGAAGGAGCAGTCAGAAATGAAAAGAAAAGAAGCTGAACTCAAGAAGGTCTCTCAGATCATTGACATGAGAAAAGACATTCAAAGAACAGAAACCCTTCAAAAGCAACGTCTTCATGACATTAAGGCTCAAGAAAGGAGAAGAGATGTCAGACTAAAGATTGGTGAAAAATGGGATGAAGCTAGGAGAGTACTTGATATGCCTCAGCTGAGCACTAACAATGATAGGCAGTTCTTACATCTTCTTGACAAGCTGGAAATCTCAAATCCTAACAATGACATGTACATGAATGCTATCAAGACTGAAGTCTCAAGGATCACAACTGCTTTTGATAGATCCCTAAATGAGATGAGCATTTTTGTATATTGTCAGAGTGAAGGATCATTCAAGGTGTCACTTCATCTATTTGAGAATCGTTCTTTGTCAGAGATTTGGGTTCTTTTAAACAAAGTCAAAAGAAGCTCAGAATTGAATGAAGTTCTTCGAGAAAGGCTTAAAGAGTTTGCCAGCAGGGCTAGTCCTCAAGTGGTCAACAATCCTCATCAGGTGAGATTCTTTAAGTCTGATTGTCTTCAAATCTGTCAGCTAGATGTACAATCTCTTAAAGACTACTCAGCTAAGCATCTGGTCTGGATGGAACATCATTTGAGAACTGCTGGATACTCATCCATGTTGAAGACTCAAGCTGCTGACTTGATTCAAGCTTATTGTGAAAAGAATGTTAAAAGATACAATCAACTCAAGAATAAGCTGAAGTCAGTTGGAGTTCAACCAGTCAGACCAGCAAGCTTCACTTCAGAAAAGGATCGTGTCTTTGACAAGGAATTGCTTCAAGATTTAGAAGAAGGTGAAGTCAGAAGAGAAGACAACTGAAGTCAATTAGCTCAAAACTCAATGTAATATGATTAGAGCTTTATGAATCAAGATAGTCTAATGTAGTTATATGTTCAGGCTAGAGGAACATCTATCTTGTATTCACTTGTAAATTTCATTTAGAATCTGGAAAATGTTAAATATAATCCAGAACTTTTCTGCTATTTACTTTACATTACTGTTGATATCTTTTTCTTATTTGTTAGTTGAGTTATCCTCTAGGTATTTGTTGTTATTGTCTAACAAACAAATAGGGGGAGATTGAAAGGCATATGTCATAGCCTACTCGTTTATTCGAGTATTTAACTCAACTCAAATAAAAATGTAATAAGTAAATAGTGGATCTATCATCAGAGAGATCTCACAAAGTAACATCTGTCAAAGAATAAAGAAACATTGTTCATCTGCAGACTTGAAGATTCACTGGAAGAAGTTCAAGAATTTGATCATGCCTCAGTGATATAAATCAAGATCGTGGATTTAATCAAGTGACAGAGATCTCGTCAGGGTATCATTTATTACAAGGATTCAATCAGAATATCAAAGTCAAGACATGAAGAAACGTCACGGAAGTTAGTCACTCATGAACCAGATAGTACATCGAGTGTCAGCATTGAAGTGGCGGAATTGATTCATAAGTCTCAGTGACTTTCAGAAGATTGTCAGAAGAATGGATGCTGCTCAGGGTTAGTATTAATTCTCTATTAATTAATTAAGTCATATAATTTAATTAAGAAAATAAATTATATCTGCAAAGATTAATTTATTGATTAATTGAATTAAATTGATTAATTAAATTAGAATTAATATTAAGGATTTAAAAGATTTTAATTGGTTTAAAATCTGCTTAAATTCAGCATGACAATTCATTTGAACTAGTATGACAATCGGTATGACAATTGATAGTCATACCGAAAGTCATGCCAATACATTTAATTGTCTTATTAGAATTTCTGTTTAGATTAAAATCTATTATTAATTCAGCAAGACAATTTATTTGAACTAATATGACAATCGGTATGACAATCAATAGTCATGCCGAAAGTCTTGCTAGCTCATTTTAATTGTCTTGCTAGTTGTAAATTTTGTCATACCGAAAGTCTTGCTGGCCAAAGAAGATTGTCATGCCAGTATATGTTTACATTCGGCTGTTTGATAAAAAGGAGCAGAATATTATCATTTCACAATCAATCAAACAGAACACAAACTCAAGAACAAAAAGAAAAAGGAGCAGAAAAATATTTCATCTCATCTGCAACTTCAAGATCAATTTCTAGATTGTAAAGTTAAATCCAATCAACTAGAAATACTTATCTTGTTCTTGTGTATCAATCTAGCGGATTAAAATCCCTAGAACTTAATCTCAAATCGCATTTAGCATTTGATCTTTTAATTACAAAAATAGAAAAAGTTCATGTCGAATTTATTCTAGATTTGTAATAATTGATTTGAGATTAATCCCTTGTAACCGATACCGTAGTTGTAACACCTTTCAAGTTTAATAAAAGTTTTATTTAACTTGAATTTTGTTTCACAATTTTATTCCGCATTTTATTCGATTAAACGGTATTGTTTGCATTCAACCCCCCCCTTCTACAAACAAATTGGGACCTAACAAATTTGAATATCATTATTTATCTAATTAATTAAGTTAAACATAATTAATATTATAAATAATTCAAATTACTTTAATTTAATTTAAATACAATTTAAATTAAATAATCTTTCAAGCATTCTTTGTGTGTGACCCTATAAGTTATTATTACATTGACAATGAATTTTAAATCTAATTTAAAATCATAAACAATGAGCGGGATCTAGTAATACATCATTGCTACCTAAGTAATAATAATTGAATCGGTGATCGATTAAACCTTTCATGAATAATGTACAATGTAATATAATCCTTTTAACCATATATTATAGATTAAACTAGAGGCATGTAATGTGTCATCCTCATCAATGTTTAATCCAGATTTCCTTGATCAATGAGTAGATTATCATATCAAATCAACATTTGAGCGTGGCCACGCATTTCATAGTCTAGCTCACACAAGAGGCCAATAATATTACTCGTAAAATAGGAGGGTTAAATCTCATCTAGATCATTCATATTTCTCATATGATTCATAATATACCCAATGTCCACTTTTATCATTACCCGGTCAAGGATAACTTTTAATGGAATCAATGTATATTAATTCTCGTATAGAAATATAATGACTTCAGGTCTACGGACCATTACATCACTATCACTGTGAGAATTACTTATGACACAACAGACATGTAGAATCTCACATCGGGTCTGTGATAAGTGGCATTTTATACCACTTAGAACGTCTTAAAATAGCTTAAATTGGTGTCTTGAAATCAAGTATTTTGTGTATTTGATGCGTTTTTCTAGTGTTTGTGCATTTCAGGGTATTAGTTGCATTTCGGAGGAGTAATCATCAAAAATAAGCTTGGGCATGTGTTCAGCATTGCGAGAGGAAAGAAAGGAGTAGATTGCAGCGAAGAAACGGAACAAACTCAGGAATTTTCCAGTAGGGTCATGAGCGCCCGCTCAGCTATGCTGAGCGGCCCCGCAGAAAGCTGACCGCCCGCTCAGCTATGCTGAGCGGCCGCGCATTGTCGGGAAAAATAATAATTTGTTTTAGACTTCTACTTCTGTTTGGCTTCCAACTTCTATGTAATCTGAGTTTTATGGGACTATTATATAAGTAGATTTAGAGATGTTTTCACGAGGTTGGATCGTGGTATTAAGCAAGGAGAAAAGGAAGAAGACCGTGTTAGCACACCGCAACGAAGAAGAAGCATATTTTCTTGTGATTCTTTATTTGGTTGTAACGTTGGATGCTAGTTTTCTTTGCTTTGAACCTATTACTCTTGTGACGTACTCTGGTTTAATATAATTAGTTTAGTTATTATTCTCTTGTGTTTGTTTATCATGTTTTCATATGAACCCATGATGACGATAAGTGTTATCATGGGCTAATCGTGATCATGGGGTCATAACGGATTTACTATGGAATTCTTTAGTTAGTTGTTTAATACCTTAGTGTGTGATGATTGTATGATATCTAGTATTGGTTGTGCAAATTCGTCTTATGTGCATCGCAAACATATAAGATAGGGTGTTAATCTCTTGTGAAGCGACAGTGGATCTCGAGATTTAGAACTTGCCATGCTAGCATAGGTTCTTGTATGATGTGCATGATTAGTGGGTAACTCTAACCGTTTTATTCGCCCTGTGTAATCAAAAGGAATAACTTGTGCTAAAATCGTTATGTTGTCAATTTCTGTAGACATATAGGAACTCAACATAATTGATGCTTATTCAACTTCTATCTTAATTGTGGATGCTTGGTAGAATGGTATTAGTACAATGAAAGTTGGCTTTTATCAGTTTCGTGTTATTCGATTAATATCATCATTGTTGCATGCTAAGGGTAATAACAATAACTATTGAAGGAAGTAGTAATGAAGTTGTGATCTCATGAGTGTTTTAATATTGTTAATTCGAATTGTTAATTAAGTGATTAATTAAGTAGTTAATTGTAGTTAATATTTAGTCAACAATTCTAAGTGTTAGTGTCTTAACATTGAGAAGTAATCATACATTGGCGAGTGAGTTTAATTGAACAATAATTAGTCTGAGTCTCTGTGGGAACGAACTAGAAAGTATTCTATATTACTTGCGAACGCGTATACTTGCGTGAATATTAGAGCGTGTTTCCGCCCTAACAAGTTTTTGGCGCCGCTGCCGGTGACTCGGCGTATTTGTTTAGTTTATGTACTTACCTTCATTGGTCGTTAGGACTCAGTGATTAAGACGTAATTGTTACTTATTGTTTCTGGTTGTGTTTCAGGTACTTTAGCGAGCGTTTATGCAAACTCGTTCTCGTACTCGCAAGAGGACTTTAGATACAGCTGAGGATACAGATGAAGTTCTTGATATTCTGGAGAAGATAGATTTTGAAGATTCGGATTCAGGAAGTGAGCAGAAAGAACCAGTCATCATGGGTGATCGTATTGTTCAGGCCGATCCAGCTCTTATGGACTTTTCTCGGCCTAAAATTGATGACATTCAGTCAAGCATTCTTCATCCGGCTATTCAAGCTAACACCTTTGAAATCAAGCCGGGCACTATTCAGATGGTGCAGAATTCTGTTTCCTTTGGAGGTGCTGCGACTAAAGACCCCAACATGCACATAAGGAATTTTGTCAAAATCTGCAGTACTTTCAAGTATAATGGCGTGATTGATGAGGCTATCAAGCTGAGGCTTTTCCCATTCTCACCGAGGGACAAAGCTAAGGACTGGTTACATTCTGAACCAGCTGGGTCCATCACTACTTGGCAAGATCTTGCGCAAAAGTTTCTGGTGAAGTTTTATCCGATGGCAAAGACTGCTGCGATGAGAAGTGCTCTTACTCAGTTTGCGCAGCAACCTACAGAATCTATGTGCGAAGCTTGGGAACGATACAAGGAAATGTTGAGAAAGTGTCCACATCATGGAATGCCCGACTGGATGGTGATCACTGGTTTCTATAATAGTTTGGGGGCCCAATCTCGGCCCATGCTCGATACAGCAGCTGGAGGCGCCTTGTGGGCCAAAAGCTATACTGAGGCTTATAATCTTATCGAGACTATGGCTGCAAATGAGCACCAAAACCCAACTCAGAGGATGATGCCTGGGAAGGTAGCAGGTATTCTGGAAGTCGATACAGCCACCGCTATTGCAGCGCAGCTCCAAGCGCTATCAATGAAGGTTGATTCTCTAGCTACATATGGAGTTAATCAAATAGCTATGGTCTGTAAGCTTTGTGCAGGTTCTCATACTACGGATCAGTGTTCTCTTGTCAACGAATCTGTTCAGTATGTGAACAATTATCAGCGACAACAGCACCCTGAGCCAGCTACTTATCATCCTAACAACAGAAATCATCCAAATTTCAGCTGGAGTAATAATCAGAATGCTATTCAGCCACCATATCAGCAAGGTGTGAGTAAACAGTTTAATCCACCTGGATTCCAGCAACCACAGCAGTATGCTCAAAGGCAATCATATCCTCAACAGGGAAGTGCAGCTGCACCTACTAGTGCTGATTTTGAGGAACTTAAGCTGTTATGCAAGAGTCAGGCAGTTTCTATCAAGACCTTGAATAATCAAATCGGTCAAATAGCTAATATAGTGCTCAATCGTCAACCTGGAACACTTCCCAGTGACACGGAAGTACCAGGCAGGAAGGAAGCTAAAGAGCAAGTCAAGGCTATTACCTTAAGGTCTGGGAAGGTTGCTGATGCTGAAAAGGCAAAAGAAGGAGAAGTTGAAGTTAGAAATGGAGAAGCTAAGCAAAAGGAGAAAGCGGCGGAACCAAGGAAGACTACTGTTGAACACACTCTGCCTGAGGGTAATACAGGGGAGAAACAGCTCTATCCTCCACCACCTTTCCCTAAGAGATTGCAGCAACAAAAGCTGGATAAGCAGTTCGGTAAGTTTCTGGAGGTGTTCAAGAAACTTCACATCAATATACCTTTCGCTGAGGCTCTGGAGCAAATGCCTAGTTATGCGAAGTTTATGAAGAGTATTCTTTCAAGGAAGGTGAAACTGGATGACCTTGAGACCGTTGCTCTAACGGAAGAATACAGTGCTGTTCTGCATCAAAAGTTACCTCCAAAGCTTAAAGATCCAGGTAGCTTCACCATTCCTTGCACCATAGGCAAGTTGTCGTTTGACAAGTGCTTTTGTGATTTGGGAGCAAGCATCAATCTGATGCCGTTGTCGATCTTTAAAAAGTTAGATTTGCCTGATCCAAAACCCACCTACATGTCTCTACAATTGGCTGATCGTTCTATTACTTACCCAAGGGGCATAGTGGAGGATGTGCTAGTCAAGGTGGATAAGCTCTTCTTTCCTGCAGACTTTATTATTCTGGATTTTGAGGAAGATAAGAAGATTCCCATAATCTTGGGAAGACCTTTCTTGGCTACTGGCCGTACCTTGATAGATGTGCAGAAAGGTGAATTTACTATGCGGGTGCAGGATCAGGATGTGACATTCAATATATTCAAAGCAATGAAATTCCCTACAGAAGATGAGGAGTGCTTAAAAGTGGATGTGATTGATTCTGCGATTACTTCAGAACTCGATCATATGCTAATGTCTGATGCATTAGAAAAGGCCTTAGTGGGGGATTTTGACAGCGATGATGAAGATGGCAACGAGCAATTACAATATCTGAATGCTTCTCCCTGGAGGCGAAAGTTGGACATGCCGTTTGAATCTCTTGGTACTTCTGACCTCAAGAATACTGAAGGCAAACTCAAACCATCAATTGAGGAAGCACCTACCTTGGAGCTCAAGCCATTACCTGAACACTTGAGGTGTGCTTTTTTAGGTGATGCATCTACTTTACCTGTTATTATTGCATCTGACCTTTCAGGTAGTGAGGAAGACAAGCTCTTAAGGATTTTAAGAGAATTCAAATCGGCTATTGGATGGACCATAGCAGACATCAAAGGGATCAAACCTTCATATTGCATGCATAAGATTCTGCTAGAGGAGGGTAGTAAGCCAAATGTTGAGCAGCAGCGCAGACTTAATCCTATCATGAAGGAGGTGGTGAAGAAAAAAATTCTGAAATGGCTGGATGCAGGCATCATTTATCCTATTTTTGACAGTTCTTGGGTGAGTCCCGTACAATGTGTGCCTAAAAAAGGAGGTATCACTGTGGTAGCAAATGAGAAGAATGATCTCATCCCCACGCGAACAGTTACAGGATGGAGAGTATGCATGGATTACCGAAAGCTGAACAAAGCCATGAGGAAGGATCACTTCCCTCTTCCATTTATTGATTAGATGCTTGACAGGTTGGCTGGTCATGAGTATTATTGTCTTCTGGATGGCTACTCAGGGTATAATCAGATTTGTATTGCACCAGAGGATCAAGACAAGACTACCTTCACTTGTCCATTTGGCACGTTTGCTTTTCGCAGAGTTTCGTTTGGTTTATGTGGTGCACCATCCACTTTTCAGAGATGTATGATGGCTATATTCTCTGACATGATTGGAAATAATGTCAAGGTGTTCATGGACGACTTCTCCGTCTTTGGACATTCGTATGATGAATGTTTGAATAATCTTTGTGCCGTGCTCAAAAGGTGTGTGGAAACTAATTTGGTGCTCAATTGGGAGAAATGTCATTTTATGGTACGTGAAGGCATTATTCTTGGGCATAAGGTCTCTAGCAAGGGTCTTGAGGTGGATAAAGCCAAGGTGGGAGTCATTGAAAATCTTCCCCCACCTATTTCTGTGAAAGGAATCCGTAGTTTTCTTGGTCATGCGGGTTTTTATCGGCGGTTCATCAAGGACTTTTCAAAGATATCTAAGCCGTTGTGCAACTTGCTTGAGAAAGATGTGCCTTTCAAATTTGATGATGAATGTTTGACGGCATTCGAGACTCTCAAGAAGAGTTTAATCACTGCACTAGTTATTACAGCACCGGATTGGACAGAGCCGTTTGAGATGATGTGTGATGCAAGTGATTATGCGGTAGGTGCAGTTCTTGGGTAGCGCAAGAATAATCTTTTTCATGTGGTCTACTATGCTAGTAAGACCTTAAATGGGGCTCAAATGAACTACACCATAACTGAGAAGGAGTTCTTGGCTATAGTCTTTGGTTTCGAGAAATTTCGATCTTATCTGCTTGGGACAAAAGTGACAGTATTCACTGATCATGTGGCCATTCGCTATTTGGTTTCCAAGAAGGATTCAAAGCCGAGACTCATTCGTTGGGTGCTCTTACTTCAAGAATTTGAGTTAGAGATCAAGGATCGAAAAGGTACTGAGAATCAAGTAGCTGACCATCTCTCTAGATTGGAGAATCCCGAGTCTACTTCACAAGATAAGACATTGATCAACGAATCTTTTCCAGATGAGCAGTTGTTCGCAGTTCAGGAGGAAGAGCCATGGTTTGCAGATATTGTAAACTATCTTGTCAGCAATATAATGCCTTCTAATTTGACCTCAGCTCAAAAGAAGAAGTTTCTGCATGAGGTGAAGTGGTATATGTGGGATGAACCATATTTGTTTAGACAGGGAGCTGACCAGATCATCAGGAGATGTATCCCGTTCTGTGAGACGGAGGGGATATTACGAGACTGCCACTCCACAGTTTATGGTGGACACTATGGTGGTGAGAAGACGGCAGCTCGTATTCTGCAAGCAGGTTTTTTCTGGCCTACTTTGTTTAAGGATGCTCATCAGTTTATTTTAAGGTGTGATCGTTGCCAAAGAATGGAAAATCTGACGAGAAAGGATGAGATGCCGTTAAATGTGATGCTTGAAGTCGAGGTCTTTGATATTTGGGGAATCGATTTCATGGGGCCTTTTGTCTCATCCTGCAATAATCAGTACATCTTGCTGGCAGTTGATTATGTCTTAAAATGGGTAGAAGTCAAAGCTCTACCGACAAATTATGCAAAGGCAGTGTTGAATTTTCTTCATAAGCAGATTTTCACAAGGTTTGGAACGCCTCGGGTATTCATAAGTGATGAAGGGTCGCATTTCTGCAACCGTAAGTTCACTTCTATGATGCAGCGTTATAATGTGAATCATCGAGTTGCTACTGCCTATCATCCGCAAACATATGGTCAAGCGGAAGTGTCTAACAGAGAGATCAAGCGCATTCTAGAGAAGGTTGTTTGTCCGTCAAGGAAGGATTGGTCTTTAAAGCTCGATGAAGCTGTTTGGGCCTACAGAACAGCATACAAAACTCCACTTGGTATGTCCCCGTTTCAACTGGTGTACGGTAAGGGATGTTATTTACCTGCGGAGCTTGAGCATAAGGCCTATTGGGCGTTGAAAAAGTTGAACCTGGATTTAGATGCAGCTGGTAAGAAGAGAATGCTTCAACTTAATGAACTTGATGAATTTTGACTTCAAGCGTACGAGAATAACAAAATGTACAAGGAAAAAGTGAAGAGGTGGCACGATAGGAAGCTACATCCTAAGTTATTCGTGCCGGGGCAACAAGTTCTCTTATTCAACTCTCGTCTTCGACTTTTTCCTGGGAAGTTAAAATCAAGGTGGTCTGGACCTTTTATTGTCAAAACTGTGTTTCCACATGGAGCGGTGGAGATTTTTGAGAATGATCTGGACCAAGCATTCAAGGTTAACGGTCAGCGTTTGAAGAACTACTATGGGGACACGGCAAACCGAGAAGTGGTTAGTGCCATTTTATTGTCAACTTAAGGAAGGTACGCAACGTCAGGCTAATGACGAAAAAGAAGCGCTGCGTGGGAGGCAACCCATGAATTGTTGTTACAGGAACCCTTAGAAGTTAATAACCTATCCAAAACCACAAAAAATCAGAAAAAACGGGCTCGGAATTTTTTTTTCCAGAGACTCCCTGCTGAGCGACCGCTCAGGGGTCGACTGCCAGAATTTTTTTTTAAGTTCATAAAAAATCAAAAAAATCAAAAAAATCAAAAAATCAAAAAAATGAAATACAACCCCATTACCCACGATTTCTTTTCCCATTAACCCATGATTTTATCCCTCAAACCCACTCCTAATATAATTTTAACCTAATCCATACCATATATATACATACACTAATCCCATACATCTCCCACACACCTTTTACACTCAAATTCTCTCCCAAACACAAAAACACTATTTTCAAGCACTTTTATTCAGATTCAATGGAACCCAAGAGAGCAAGGACTATTGATAGCAGCAGCACGGTCCCTATGGCTAATTTATCGAGGGGTACTGCTGTGAGGCCTTGGTTGAATGACAGAGCTACGGAGGAGGAGTACACTAGGCTTTTGGGGAAGCCGATTCTGAAGGAGAGGAGGTTTTTACCATCGGGGATGGATGGTGAGTTGCTACCGATGATTGCTGAGAAGGGGTGGATAGCTTTCTGTGAGTCATTTGAAGCAGTACCGATGAGCGTGGTTCGTAAGTTCTATACGAACGTGAAGGCCGAGAAGAATGGGTTTTCTGTGGTCCGAGGGCTGACGGTTGATTATCACCCAGCGGCGATTCGCCGTGTGATTGGGCAGCGAGAGAGGAAGCCCGAGGAGGAGAACTGGAATGAGAAAACTGCTGAGGATTTTGACTTGGATTTGATTTGTACCCCGATTTACCATATAATATATTTGTTGTTTTTGGCTACTCTCTGTAGGTCGGGCACAGTTTGGACCTTCAAGACAGGAACTAATGAGTATCGTCACTTTCCGGCGATCGCTATGAACTGGTATGCCCGTGCATGGAATGCATTTATTTGTGCTAATATTCTGCCTTCTTCGCATGCACATGAGGTCACAGTTGAGAGAGCACAGTTGTTGTGGGGAATTCTGAATGAGGAGTACTATGTGGACCTTGGTGAGTTCATCTACCAAGGAATTCTGAAGTTTTTGAGGGGAGCTAAGCACATGAACATCCCTTATGTATCCACGGTCACGAAGCTTTGCCGAGCAGTGGGAGTGAACTGGCTGTCTCATGAGCAGTTGCATTTGCCGGCCGCTCCGATTGATTCTGGGACTCTGAATGGGATGTAGGGGTGGACCGGTGGTGAGCCCGAGGAGCATGGGCTGGGTTATCATCTTCCAGGAGGGCGTCCAGCACGGGGTGCTACTATGGCTAGGCCTAGGCGTGATGAGGTTGGTTCTTCAAGAGCTCAAGAGGGTGCTGGGATGGCTGATGCCCAGTATAGGAGGCTGTCACGGCGGATGGATGCCATGTACGAGACATAGAGCAGGTTTGCTCAGGAGCTCACCCTTGCGTTGGGGACTGCTTTTCGGGGCCTTGAAGCTGAAATCCAGTGGCCAGTTTTTGGTGAGGACTCTGCATACCCGCCGCCTGATACTCCACCCACTGAGGGTGATGTGATGATGACTCCGAGTAGGTATACCCTGTGTTCCTTTCTACTACCTTCACTGGGGACAGTGAAGATTTTAAGTTTGGGGTGGTAGTTAAGGAATATTTTGTGTGTGTGTCATATAGCTGCATATTCATGATAGTTTAGTTCATATAGTTGCATAATTTTTTCCATATAGTTTTTTTTTAATTATTTATAGCTTTATTTGTTTATCATGTCATGTAGCTCATGCATATGTCATGATCCCTTTTGCGATAATTTACCGACTGAGTTGTGATGTTGATGCGAGTGTAGTGATAGCATTAAAGTGATGTTGAGTCATGTAGGTTGATATGCATGCTAGAAACACTTGTATTTTCACTAAGTCTTAGAGAATGCTTAAGGTCTAGATTGTTGTTATGATCTGATTGTTTTCAAGGTTAATCTATTTATTATGCTTAGAATTTGATAATAGGTTCTTAGTGATAAAGGCATGAAAAAGAAAAAAAAATGGAGTAAAAAATGGAATTTGTTGCTAGTTGTGGCTAGGCGTCAAATGGTTAGTAGCCGGCTCGCATGTTACGCGAGTAGTCTAGGGTTGAGCAAGATGGAGCGAAACACACTTGCTCAGAAATTTTTTTTAAAAAAAAAAGAAAAGAAAAAAAATAGAAAAAAAAGAAAAAAAAAGAAGTATGTGTTTATGCATAATTGATCACGAGTGGGCTCTTTGGTATTCGAGTTATTAAGTTCTTAGGGGACTTTGTGCCTAGTGACCTAAGGCTTTTAGAGTCTGGGATCCGCTAACCTAACGCTTGCTACATGGATGCCATTGTATAAGTCTTTTGTGGACCTCACTCATTGCACGGTCAAATAAGCATTATTGTTGTGAATAAAAAGCATGATTCCGTAATAAGCTCCATGATTCTCGTAGTGTTATAAGTCACTTTGTGCCTAGAATTTTTATTCTTTGTATAATCATGTGATTGCCTTCATGATAGTTGAGTCATAATATTTGGTCTAGTTCTGAAGCATATCTGTTAAGCATGTGCACACACCACGTTTCTGGCTGTATGTTAGTTGGCATGATTTGATTGATCTTTAGTCGCCTAACTGCATTTGTTGAGATGTTGTAAATTGGTTGGTTTGTTCATAGTAAGGGGGATCGCTGCATTTCATATAGATTGCATTCATGCATATTTTTATTTTTTTTTAGTCTGTGATGCTTGAGGACAAGCATCGATTTAAGTTTGGGGGTGTGATAAGTGGCATTTTATACCACTTAGAACGTCTTAAAATAGCTTAAATTGATGTCTTGAAATCAAGTATTTTGTGTATTTGATGCATTTTTCTAGTGTTTGTGCATTTCAGGATATTAGTTGCATTTCGGAGGAGTAATCATCAAGAATAAGCCTTGACATGTGTTCAACATTGCGAGAGGAAAGAAAGGGGCATATTGCAGCGAAGAAATGGAGTAAACTCAGGAATTTTCCCGTAAGGTACTGAGCGCCCGCTCAGCTATGCTGAGCGGCCACACAGAAAGCTGAGCGCCCGCTCAGCTATGCTGAGTGGCCGCGCAGTGTCGGGAAAAATGATAATTTATTTTAGACTTCTACTTCTGTTTGTCTTCCAACTTCTATGTAATCTGAGTTTTATGGGACTATTCTATAAGTAGATTTAGAGACGTTTTCATGAGGTTGGATTGTGGTATTAAGCAAGGAGAAAAGGACACAAGGAAGAAGACCGTGTTAGCACACCGCAACGAAGAGGAAGCATATTTTCTTGTGATTTTTTATTTCGTTGTAACGTTGGATGCTAGTTTTCTTTTCTTTGAACCTATTACTCTTGTGACGTACTCTGGTTTAATATAATTAGTTTAGTTATTATTCTCTTGTGTTTGTTTATCATGTTTTTATATGAACCCATGATGACGATAAGTGCTATCATGGGCTAATCGTGATCATGGGGTCGTAACGGATTTACTATGGAATTCTTTAGGTAGTTGTTTAATATCTTAGTGTGTGATGATTGTATGATATCTAGTATTGGTTGTGCGTATTCGTCTTATGTGCATCACAAACATATAAGATAGGGTGTTAATCTCTTGTGAAGCGACAGTGGATCTCGAGATTTAGAACTTGCCATGCTAGCATAGGTTCATGTATGATGTGCATGATTAGTGGGTAACTCTAACCGTTTTATTCGCCCTGTGTAATCAAAAGGAATAACTTGTGCTAAAATTGTTATGTTGTCAATTTCTGTAGACATATAGGAACTCAACATAATTGATGCCTATTCAACTTCTATCTTAATTGTGGATGCTTGGTAGAATGGTATTAGTACAATGAAAGTTGGCTTTTATCAGTTTCGTGTTATTCGATTAATATCATCATTGTTGCATGTTAAGGGTAATAACAATAACTATTGAAGGAAGTAGTAATGAAATTGCGATCTCATGAGTGTTTTAATATTGTTAATTCGAAGTGTTAATTTAATGATTAATTAAGTAGTTAATTGTAGTTAATATTTAGTCAACAATTCTAAGTGTTAGTGTCTTAACATTGAGAAGTAATCATACATTGGCGAGTGAGTTTAATTGAACAATAATTAGTCTGAGTCTCTGTGGGAACGAACTAGAAAGTATTCTATATTACTTGCGAACGCGTATACTTGCGTGAATATTACCGCGTGTTTCCGCCCTAACAGTCTGTCCAGCACTATGTACATATACATATGCCTGTGTCTTTGATTTTGTATCACTATACCTATGATCAATGGGATATGATCATCAGTCAACAAACACACTGGTCTTAATGTATTATTATTGTCCCTTAATAATAATACTCGACTAGGGACCTTTAGGAATATTGATACTATTCTCATAATCTCATTTCTAAGTCACGTACTTAGAGATATAGAATCGCATATCATATTCCAAGGACATTTATTAATGTAACATTTATATCGCAGTAAATTAAGAATTAATAAATTATAAAGGGAATAATCGATAGAACATAAATATTAATAATCCCAATGTCTTAAACTAAAACATCATAGTGTTGTCTCTAGGGCACAAACACTAACAATCTTCCACTTGCACTAGAGCCAATCACCCATGTATCTAATACTCATGGAACTAGTATGACCAGTGTGCTTCTGCTGCGACAAAGCCTTGGTTAATGGGTATGCAACACTATCATTACTATGCACTTTACATTTATATCTCCTTGATTGTTAATCTCATTAATAAGGTGATATCGCTTAAGGACATGCCTAAACAGTCTCCTTAGCTGTTTCAAAAAAATATCAATATATTTGGCATCCTTTATAGAATTATCAATGTTCTTGATGTGAACTATTTCAGCTAACATCACTTATATTTAGACAAAACACAAACCAGAAATAGACACATAATTATCCTTGTCTATCCATAAATTAGGTTAAGAAACTAGTATCAGTGTAACCCTTTACAACCAGTTCCCTATCTTCTCCTTACACCAAAAATAAATCTTTAGTCCTCTTTAAGTACTTAAGAAAATTCTTGACAACTATCCAGTGACCCTCACCAGGATTAGACTGGTATCTGTTCGTCATGCTCAAAGCATACGAAATATCAGGACAAGTACATATCATTGCATACATTATAGATCCAATTGCTAAAGCATATGGAGCTTTCTCAAACGGCCCTTATCATCTAATAATTTAGGGGAAATTATCTTTTGAGAGCACTATCCCATGAGACATCGAAACATATCCTTTCTTTGTCTCTTGCATCATAAAATGATGTAATAATTTATCAATGTATGTACTCTGACTAGGTCGATTAATCTCTTCAATCTATCTCTATAGATCTTGATCCTTAATATATAGGTAATATCGCCTAAGTCTTTTACAGAGAAACTATTTCTCAACCAAGTCTTAACAGCCTGTAGAGAAGGTATGACATTCCTTATTTGTTATATGTCATCTACATATAATACTAGGAATGTCACATGGCTCCCACTAACCTTCTTGCAAACACATGGTTCATCTTCGTTTTGAATAAGCCAAACACTTTGACCATTTTATCAAAAGAAATATTCATTCTCCTTGAGGCTTGCTTCAATCTATAAATAGATAGAAGCAATTACAAACTATCTTAGCAAACTTTGGATCGACAAAACCCTCAGGTTGTATCATATATACATCCTCTTCGAGGCTTCCATATAAGAAAGAAGTTTTGACTTCCATTTGCCAAATCTCATAGTCAAAGTAAGCAACTATTGCTAACAAAATCCTAATGGACTTGACCATATTAACCGGTGAAAAAGTCTCATCATAGTCCATACCATGAATTTGTTTGAAATCTTTTTCTGCCACTAGTCGCGTCTTATAGGTCTGTACTTTACCATCCATATCAGTTTTCTTCTTGAAAACCCACTTGCACCCTATAGGTTTTACCCCTTCGAGTGGATCAACTAAAGTCAATACTTTACTTTGATACATGGATTTCATTGTGGATTTCTTGGCCTCCAGCCATCTCTCAGAGTGTCACGCCCCCAACTTAAACAACAAATTAAATATAGCTATTACAAAATTTTAAAAGAGATAACACAACCAAATCCAAGATCTTACAGTTTAGGGTTTGGAACAGCCCAACACTACCATCTATTAAAACTGATTATAAATACCGAGTCCTCACACAAACTACTATCACTTATTCTACCTGAGCTCGAACATAAGCATCAGCATCACAGGTCTTACGGGCAGTCTGCTTGAATTTAACCATAGCTGCTAGCTGTAATATCAGGGTAAAGCAAGGAGTGAGCCAAATGCTCAACAAGTGCTAACAGTACGATACAAAACATAAATCGAGATATTCATTAAAGAATGACAATGGAAAGACATAACTAATGATAACGAGGGATAAAACTATGAGTGATGGCATCATTTGCTTGTATCAAAACAATTTCAAAATCATATCTTAATCAAAATTATTTTATCACGCTACGGATTACAGCCGGTGATCAGCCGCGAAGTAATCCCGAACCTCGTTGGGTTCTAAAACATTAATGGGAATCCCTAGGCAACTTTTAAGCCTAATATAAGTATGGAAAGGACTCGCGTCTCAGTCCAGATCCACCATTCAAAGAAAACATTTATCCCCCTTTGTGACTGAAAAACCCATATTTTATTTATTTCAAAAACTGATGCCGAATTATGACAAAATCTCTTTTTACAATAAACAACTTTATCAAAGGATTATAGATCAACTCGAAACACGGGGAAATGGTGCTAACTCTCAGAGCCATGAATCACAAAACTAAACTCTGTTAGGGTAACTGAAGGGTTTTTATGTATCAAAGTTTGGACAAGGGAATTTAGTGAGGCTATTGGATATCATGAAATGAAGTGCCAAATTGGGCTTAAAGCAATGGTTTCTCATCAAGGTTCAAGTGCTGGATCATCAAGAATGTAAGCTTCATGAATACTAAGGGTGTTAAGGTATGAAGAAATGATTTTTAGCTTAGGATATAATAGAATTGACAAGCTTTAGGATAAGAAAGAGGGGTATCAATCAATTAGGGACAACTTTGATAAATATCTGGCTTTCAAGTATTAAGGTAAGGTTCTATATAGGTTCAAGTATCAGAATGAGATATCATTACTTAGGAATCATTAGCATGGTAATCAAGAGAATCAACCGAGTGTATAACAACTCTTTATTTTATCATGGCATTCGAATTACTTTAATAAACTGTCATGATAAGACTTTTGAACTACTTGCAATACGTACTCGAGGGTTCATGGCATTTCTATATGATTCAAAGATAAACATAAGATACGCTTGATTCAAATATAACAACATGACTCAGGATAGTTGCAGCAATGTATGAACCATTAGCAGTAAATACGAAGGTCAAGTTGAATCATTTACCTTGAGAAAGGCTGGTCTGGTCTGACTGGTAGGAGCAACTGGAGCTTCACTCGACCTTTATGGCAAGTTTTCCCTCGTCTCGAGATCCTACATAAATAATAATAATCCTCATTATAATATATTCTTACCATCTTAACCTTTTTACAACTCGAAATTAAACACGGATGGCACTTAGGCCTATATGCACTTAATTTATATTCACCTTTAAATTACAATTATACACACATAGCCACATATTCTCATATCATATATTAATACCAAATAACACCATATATACCATAATGCAACGCTAGGCTTGGATGATCTAGACTCACAACTTAAGTCACTTGATCGCTAAATTAGACAAGGTCTTCTAATTTTGGCTTCCTAACTCGATGTGCCTTTCCTAAAATATCCAAAACCTATTGACCCTCACTTGTGCCTTTTGCTCTACTGACCTTATACTATCTTACAACTATGGTAGTCGACCTAATACTCACTTCTAAGTGTTCTAAAATTATGCGATAAGTGAAAGTGCTCACTGGTGCAAATTTCAGAATGACAACTATGGTTTCTTGAGTGCATTGGACACTCTTAAACTACAAGTTTTCCTTTAAAACTTTTACAAAAGACTCTCCTGACCTAAGGGCATCTCACAAACTTGATGTGGCTCAAGGGCCTGGCTTGGGCCTTCTTGGGCCTAAGCTAAAAGTCCAAGGTTCCCCTGTTTTCTGGGCAGAAAATGCCCTGACTTAAATTAACTTGTGACACATGGTTCTAACTCATATCCTATGAACTATGGGTGGAAAAACTTCTCTGACACTCCCTCTAACTAAGGCCCAACAGGGCCTAATGAGGGCCTACCCATGACATGGTCAAATCTCCCTATTTCTAAGTTGCAACAAAACTGTTCCCTGCTGGACAGATTTTGTTATTCTACTTGTGCACCTAACCAAATGACATGCAAACCTCCAACCAACACCTAAAACCTTTTATATACTACCAATACTAACTTCTGGTGGCTTGGGCCTCAAAGTGCACATCAATGACATGGTCAAAACTCACCCTAAACCTCAGGGTACTAAACTGATTTTCTGCAGAAACTATAACTCTCATTTCTCCAAGGTTTTGACTTGACAAACTCAACTACCAACAATCCAATACTCAAACCAAGACTTAAACATGGTAATCTACTGAACTAACTCTCTTATTCTCAAAATAACCTTGGGTGAGATCATCCTTACCTAAGGTACAATTATGGCAAAACAAAAGAGATCACATTTCTCAACTCACCAATCATTAAGTTTTTGAAACAACAAGATATGCATTTTTATAAAAGATAACCATGAATTATTACCATGCAACAAGAAGCATAAATCAATATTAACACATTATTCCTACTGAAATTAAGGCTCACTAACAAAATCTTTCCAAATGATCAAAATCTTGTAACATTCTAAGAGAAATCCACATGCATTCATGTCTTCGGGTTTTGCAAACCAAAACAACATATTTTCTACCTATATTCTATCATAAAATTGACATGCAAGCCTAGAATAAGCTATACCTAGATGATCCTTAGCATGCAAAGAGTTTTATCAAATTTTCACCATAAAATTCAAGTCATTATCACATAAACATGCAAAAATTGAGTTAAGCAACAAGAATAGTCTTAAGGACCATTCATTCGGCTCCCATATGGTCATGGCCAAATGAAATGGATGGGAATGGCCATTTAATCATCAAGAGTTTCCCTCTCAAGACTTGGCACTTCTCCATTCCTTGTAGTCCTCTCAAAAATAACCCTAAACTCACAAGAATCAAGGTTATATTTTGAGTTTCACTAGAACCTTTACATGCAACCTTTAAACTTAAACTTTTTACTCAAAACTCTTTGAAATATGAGTGGTCATGGTATGGGAAGTAACATTTACTTGTGTAAAGAGTGGAAGCTTGGTTGAGGAATGAAGAAAAATGGGGAGGGGGTGGTTCTCGGCTAAACCCGAGAGTGAGAGAGGGAGGGCCGAGAGTGAGGGAGGAGGAGGGAGAGAAGAATGAGTGTGGTGTGGGTGATGAGTGAAAATGATCATGTCTTTGCTTGTTTTATGGTTTTTGAATTGGCAAAAGTGAGTGAAATTAGGAATTGACATGATTAGCCTTTCACTTGAACTTGGTTCAATTTGCATGCAAGGGTAAAGAAGGTATTTGGCTAGGAAATAAGAGTTAGTGGGGTGGTTATTGACTCTTTAGCCCTTTTGGAATGTATGGAAGGAATTTGCATGCAAGGATAACTATGTAATTTGCTAATTATATTTATAAAGATTTATTTTTATAAAATAAAACACAAGTTCAAAAATTATAAAATTTATACCATAAAATAACTTGGATTTTTAGAGACTTTATGAAATCATTTTCAAAATTTTTGAACAAAATACCTTTTAAAAGAAAATTTTTCCAAAGCTTAGAATATTCCTTATAAATCAAAAATAAAGCAATTAAATAAATTCTTGCTTTGAAAAATCATATACTACATAAAGCAAATTTATAATACAGAAATTTTCACTCACACAAACGTACAATCATTGAATATATTTTCATTCGGCTTTAAAATTATACCAAATCCACAATTAATATTACACGAAAATACCGGTTGTAACATCCTCTCCCCCTTAAGGGATTCTGTCCCCAGAATCTAAGAGAACAGATGAGTATACCGGGAATGCATAACAGACTCTAACTCCCAAGTCAATTCTTCGACCTTAGGGTTCCTCCAAAGCACTTTTACTAACTTTACTGACTTATTTCTAAGGCTTTTCTCTTGCCAGTCGAGTATTTTAACCGGTTGCTCCACAAATGACAGGTCTGCCTGACTTCTTAAGCAACGACACATGGAACACATTATGCACATGCTGATACTGAGGTGGTAAGGCCAACTCATAGGCCACCTTTCCCACTTGACTCAATATTTCAAAAGGACCTATGTATCTAGGTGCTAACTTCCCTTTCTTGCCAAATCTCATCAACCCTTTTCTAGGTGACACCTTCAGCAACACAGCTTTACCAACTTGGTATCGAACATCCTTACGCGCTGGATCCGCATACTTCCTCTGTCTATCTTGAGCAGCAAGCAACCTTTTCTGAATTAACTTGACCGAGTCATGCAACTGTTGTACCAATTCCGAGCTGAGAATTCTTCCTTCTCCTACTTCATCCCAACTTGTTGGTGATCTACATTTTCGCCCGTACAAAGCTTCGTATGGTGGCATGCCGATACTGGAATGATAGCTGTTGTTGTAAGAGAATTCAATCAACGGCAAATGGTCATCCCAACTACCTGCAAAATCGATTGCACAACTGCGCAACATGTCTTCGATTGTTTGAATTGTCCTTTCGCTCTGACCATCAGTCTGCGGGTGGTACGCCGTGCTAATATTCAACTTCGTGCCAAGACATTCCTGAAATTGCTTCCAGAATCTCGAGTTAAATCGGGGATCTCTGTCTGAAACTATTGATACGGGTACTCCATGCATTAGTACGATTTCGCGCACATACAGATGAACCAACTTGTCCAGTGACGACTTCTCATTTATTGGAAGTAAATGCGCCGACTTCGTAAGACGATCAATTATAACCCATATTGCGCCATGCCCGGATTTCGTTCGCGGTAGTCCTACTATAAAGTCCATAGCGATATTTTCCCATTTCCATTCTGGAATCTTCAGGGGCTGAATTAATCCGCTTGGTCGTTGATGTTCTGCCTTCACTTTCTGACAAGTATAGCACTTCGCAACCCATTCTGCCACGTCTCGCTTCATATTTGGCCACCAAAAGTTCTTCTTTAAGTCTCGATACATCTTGGTGCTTCCCGGGTGGATTGAAAATTTCGAATTGTGGGCTTCATGGAGGATCTCATTCTTTAATTCAGGTACATGAGGAATCCATATTCTGGATGAAAACCTTAGTATCCCTTGCTCATCCCTTTGAGTATTAATCTCCTCTCCAGATAACTGATTCTTCTCTTTCTCCATTACTTCTTCTTGACACTTTCTTATCTTTTCCACTAGTGTTGGTTGAAAGGTCATTGCACGACAAACTTCCTCGACTTTTCCGCAAGCACAAAGTTCCAATTCCAATCTCTCGATTTCTTCAGATAACTCTTTTGATGTTATCATCATATTCAGTCTCTCCTTCCTACTCAGAGCATCGACCACTACATTCGCCTTTCCAGGATGGTAATTTATCGAACAGTCATAGTCCTTGATCAATTCCAGCCATCTCCTCTGCCTCATATTGAGCTCTTTCTGAGTAAAAATGTACTTTAAACTCTTGTGATCCGTGTAGATTTCACACTTCTCTCCGTAGAGGTAATGTCTCCAAATCTTAAGTGCGAACACTATGGCGGCTAGTTCCAAGTCATGTGTCGGGTACTTTAACTCATGCGGTTTCAATTGTCTTGACGCATATGCGATCACTTTATTGTGTTGCATCAACACACAACCCAAACCCTTATGTGAAGCGTCGCTGAATATTACAAAGTTCCCTTGATCATCTGGAAGTACCAACACCGGAGCTGTTACCAATTTCTGCTTCAACTCTTGAAAGTTATCCTCACATTCTGCACTCCATTCAAACTTTTGATTCTTTCTGGTTAACTTGGTCAATGGCGTGGCGATTTTCGAAAAATCCTTGACAAACCTTCTATAGTATCCTGCCAATCCTAGAAAACTTCGCATTTTCGTAGGAGTCTTTGGCCTCTCCCAACTCATAATTGCCTCAATCTTTGCCGGATCCACTTTAACGCCTTCATTTCCAATGACATGCCCCAAAAATTGAACTTCCTTTAACCAAAACTCACATTTGGTAAACTTGGCATACAACTTCTCTTGACGAAGTATTTCCAATGCTATCCAGAGGTGCTGCTTATGTTCTTCTTCCGATTTAGAATAAATAAGGATGTCATCAATGAATACCACGACAAATTTGTCCAAATACTTCTTAAATACTCGATTCATCAGATCCATAAATGCGGCCGGAGCATTGGTCAGTCCAAATGGCATTACTAGGAATTTATAATGCCCATATCCAGTCCTGAATGCGGTCTTGGGAATATCTTCTTCTTTGATCTTTAATTGATGGTATCCCGATCTCAATTCAATCTTTGAAAAGCATTTTGCTCCCTTCAACTGGTCAAAAAGGTCATCTATTCTTGGTAGCGGGTAGCGATTCTTGATCGTTACCTTATTCAACTCCCGATAGTCTATGCATAGTCGCATACTCCCATCTTTCTTCTTTACAAACAGAACAGGTGCTCCCCATGGCGACGTACTTGGCCGTATCACTCCTTTATCCAACAATTCTTGTAGCTGGCTTGCCAACTCTTTCATTTCTGCTGGTGCCATCCTATATGGGGCCTTTGAAACTGGTTCCGTACCTGGAGCAAGGTTGATCTCGAACTCGATTTATCGATCTGGTGGTAAGCCTGATAGTTCATCGGGAAACACATCCGGGAACTCGTTAACTACAGGGATATCTTCCATGCTGGGGCTGCCTTTTTCTGAATCCACTACATAAGCTAGGAACGACTCACAACCTTTTCTAAGTAGCTTTTTAGCCTGAACAATTGTAAAAAATAGTTGCTCTTGCCTCTGCCCCTTAATACTACCTTCTCTCCATTCTTTGTCTTTAAATACACTTTCTTGGTCTTACAATTAATCTGAGCGCTATTCTCTCCTAACCAATCCATTCCTAAAATTATATCAAACTCTCCCAACTTGAAGAATATCAAGTCGGCTGAAAACTTATACCCCGAAATATCGATCTCACACTTTGGACAAAATTGATTCACAGGAATCTTCTCTTGGTTCACAATTACCACATTTACTACCTCACTCATAATCATTTTCTCACATTGAAACTTATCAACAAAAGATTCTGATATGAAAGATCTTGTTGCTCCCGAATCAATCAATACTTTAGCTTTGACATTATTGAGTAAAAGTATACCTGCTATCACCTCAGAATTCTGAACAGCATCCTTCATCTTCAAATCAAATGTCCTTGCTGTTGCTTGCGGGGTTGGTGCGGGTGGTGGAGGTAATGCCAATACCTCAGCTGGCACGCTTGCACTGGTACTTGCCACGTTCATCAGAGCTTTGACTGGTCTGGTTGCCTTGCACTCCCTAGCCATGTGTCCAGTCTTCCCACACTTGTAGCACGTAACTCCTGGCTTTGGCATCTTGTACTCATTTGCCAAATATCCCTTCTGATTGCACCTATAACAGGTCATGCTCAACTTATTGCACACTCCGGGGTGCCTTCTTCCACAGTGCTTGCATTCCGGTCTCTGGAACCTGTTTTCTCCAACTTGCCCTTGGCTTGCCTGATTGTTCCCCTTCGATTCTTGCCTTTTACCCAAATTTCCTTTTTTTGAAAATTTCCGCCCTTCTGGAAACCAATCCTCTTTACATTCCGATCTTGTGAACTTCCTGCTTCAGACTTTTCTCCATAAAATGGAACCTTCCTCTTCTTGTTATCCCTCTCTTTCCTTGACTGCATCCCATTATTCTCAATCAGAGCAGCTTTCTGTACTACTCCCGCATAAGTATCAAGCTCAAACATAGCCACTCTATCTCTGATCCAAGGCTCCAATCCTTCCTGAAATTTCTTTGCTTTTTCCTCCTCAGTGCTGGTATACTTTGTCACAAACCTTGACAACTCAGTGAACTTCTTCTCATACTCCGATACAGTCATGTTCCCTTGCTTCAACTCAAGAAATTTTAGCTCCATATGATTCTGTATGTACTTAGGGTAATACTTGTACAAAAATAATTTCTTAAATCTCTCCCAAGAAACCTGCTGAGTGACTTCCATAGCTTTTACTGATTCCCACCAATAGATGACTTCTCCCTTCAAGAAGTAAGTAGCATACGGCGTCTTCTGATCGTCTCCTAACTGTACCAACTCAAAAGCCCTTTCCATCTCCTTGATCCATGTGTTAGCTATCACTGGATCAGTGGTATCATGAAATGCAGGTGGATTCACATTCTGAAAAGCCTTGAAAGTGACAATTTGTCTAGGTGGTACTGGTGGTTCAGGTGGTTGGTGTGGCTCACGGTTATCTTGGTTTTTAATTCGCTGTTGAAGAGTTAGTTGTTGTTGAGCTATAGCATTGGTCTGCTGTTGCAAGGTTTCCAGTAGTCGAAGAATGTTTGGGTCTGTGGTGGATGTGGTTGTTGGGTTCTTCTTTTTGGGAAGCATGATCCTGAAATATGAGTTGTGTCAAAACAGATATGAATGATAAAATGATTCGAGGGTATCGCATGGCATTCTCATTTACATATGGGGTCAAGTTTCCAAATTAAGCAGATATGATGATAAAAATGTAAAATAACAGTTGAGAGCAAATGGAACAATAGCATATAATTATTGAAATTTTAAAGGTCACAATACATAGGATTAGGACAAAGTCTGATTCTAGGAATAACAAGCTTATTTAAAGGAAACAACGGAAACAACTGAGGATTCCACAGAGTCTGATAGTACAACAACATGAAAGGTAAATGGAAAGAACTAAGGCTCCACTCCATCTGAACGGGGCTTGGTAGTCTTTTCCTCTCGAAGCGTCTTCACAATGCTCTGGAGCTCATCCGCCACCATTTGAATGACATACTGGCTGGTGCGGTCCAGGTGCGCTGGCATCTCCTCAAGCTTAGTGTTGACGTACTGAACCAAGGTCTCAAGTCTCGCAGTCATCTGCTCCATGGGCTTCCCTTCGTAGTTTCGGCTGTCCGGATACACGTTCTTCAGTCGGTCTATCAGTCGGTCGTACTTGCCCTGAAGCATGTCGAACTCGCGCCTCAACTCAGCATATACTGTGAAAGCAATAGTGTCGTCCGACCCAGAGGATGACGAGGAATACGCCCTTTGCTGACAACCAATAAGAGGAGTATTAATAATAAATTTACTTATCCTACTCTCTCACATATTATCTATAACCTACACACATATCCTATAACCTATTTGGGCTGTCCAGGGACTCTAAACCGTAGCTCTGATACCAAAACCTGTCACGCCCCCAACTTAAACAACAAATTAAATATAGCTATTACAAAATTTTAAAAGAGATAACACAACCAAATCCAAGATCTTACAGTTTAGGGTTTGGAACAGCCCAACACTACCATCTATTACAATTGATTATAAATACCGAGTCCTCACACAAACTACTATCACTTATTCTACCTGAGCTCGAACATAAGCATCAACATCACAGGTCTTACGGGCAGTCTGCTTGAATCTAACCATAGCTGCTAGCTATAATATCAGGGTAAAGCAAGGAGTGAGCCAAATGCTCAACAAGTGCTAACAGTACGATACAAAACATAAATCGAGATATTCATTAAAGAATGACAATGGAAAGACATAACGAATGATAACGAGGGATAAAACTATGAGTGATGGCATTATTTGCTTGTATCAAAATAATTTCAAAATCATATCTTAATCAAAATCATTTTATGATGCTACGGATTACAGCCGGTGATCAGCCGCGAAGTAATCCCGAACCTCGCAGGGTTCTAAAACATTAATGGGAATCCCTAGGCAACTTTTAAGTCTAATATAAGTGTGGAAAGGACTCGCGTCTCAGTCCAGATCCACCATTCAAAGAAAACATTTATCCCCCTTTGGGACTGAAAAACCCACATTTTATTTATTTCAAAAACTGATACCGAATTATGACAAAATCTCTTTTTACAGTAAACAACTTTATCAAAGGATTATAGATCAACTCGAAACACGGGGAAATTGTGCTAACTCTCAGAGCCATGAATCACAAAACTAAACTCTATTAGGGTTACAGAATGGTTTTCATGTATCAAAGTTTAGACAAGGGAATTTAGTGAGGCTATTGGATATCATGAAAGGAAGTACCAAATTGGGCTTAAAGCAATGGTTTCTCATCAAGGTTCAAGTGCTGGATCATCAAGAATGTAAGCTTCATGAATACTAAGGGTGTTAAGGTATGAAGAAATGATTTTTAGCTCAGGATATAACAAAATTGACAAGCTTTAGGATAAGAAAGAGGGGTATCAATCAATTAGGGACAACTTTGATAAATATCTGGCTTTCAGGTATCAAGGTAAGGTTCTATATGGGTTCAAGTATCAGAATGAGATATCATTACTTAGAAATCATTAGCATGGTAATCAAGAGAATCAACCGAGTGCTATAACAACTCTTTATTTTATCATGGCATTCGAATTACTTTAATAAACTGTCATGATAATACTTTTGAACTACTTGCAATACGTATGATTAAAAGATAAACATAAGATATGCTTGATTCAAATATAACAACATGACTCAGGATAGTTGCAGCAATGTATGAACCATTAGCAGTAAATACGAAGGTCAAGTTGAATCACTTGCCTTGAGAAAGGCTGGTCTGGTCTGACTGGTAGGAGCAACTGGAGCTTCACTCAACCTTTATGGCAAGTTTTCCCTCATCTCGAGATCCTACATAAACAATAATAATCCTCATTATAATATATTCTTACCATCTTAACCTATTTACAACTCGAAATTAAACACGGATGGCACTTAGGCCTATATGCACTTAATTTATATTCACCTTTAAATTACAATTATACACACATAGCCACATATTCTCATATCATATATTAATACCAAATAACACCATATATACCATAATGCAACACTAGGCTTGGATGATCTTGACTCACAACTTAAGTCCCTTGATCGCTAAATTAGACAAGGTCTTCTAATTTTGGCTTCCTAACTCGATGTGCCTTTCCTAAACTATCCAAAACCTATTGACCCTCACTTGTGCCTTTTGCTCTACTGACCTTATACTATCTTACAACTATGGTGGTCGACCTAATACTCACTTCTAAGTGTTCTAAAACTATGCGATAAGTGAAAGTGCTCACTGGTGCAAATTTCAGAATGACAACTATGGTTTCTTGAGTGCATTGGACACTCTTAAACTACAAGTTTTCCTTCAAAACTTTTACACAAGACTCTCCTGACCTAAGGGCATCTCAGAAACTTGATCTGGCTCAAGGGCCTGGCTTGGGCCTTCTTGGACCTAAGCTAAAAGTCCAAGGTTCCCCTATTTTTCTGGGCAGAAAACGCCCTGACTTAAATTAACTTGTGACACATGGTTCTAACTCATATCCTATGAACTATGGGTGTAAAAACTTCTCTGACACTCCCTCTAACTAAGGACCAATAGGGCCTAATGAGGGCCTACCCATGACATGGTCAAATCTCCCTATTTCTAAGTTGCAACAAAACTGTTCCCTGCTGGACAGATTTTGTTATTCTACTTGTGCACCTAACCAAATGACATGAAAACCTCCAAACAACACCTAAAACCTTTTATATACTCCCAATACTAACTTCTGGTGGCTTGGGCCTCAAAGTACACATCAATGACATGGTCAAAACTCACTCTAAACCTCAGGGTACTAAACTGATTTTCTGCAGAAACTATAACTCTCATTTCTCCAAGGTTTTGACTTGACAAACTCAACTACCAACAATCCAATACTCAAACCAAGACTTAAACATGGTAATCTACTGAACTAACTCCCTTATTCTCAAAATAACCTTGGGTGAGATCATCCTTACCTAAGGTACAATTATGGCAAAACAAAAGAGATCACATTTCTCAACTCACCAATCATTAAGTTTTTGAAATAACAAGATATGCATTTTTATAAAAGATAAGCACGAATTATTACCATGCAACAAGAAGCATAAATCAATATTAACACATTATTACTACTGAAATTAAAGCTCACTAACAAAATCTTTCCAAATGATCAAAATCTTGTAACATTCTAAGAGAAATCCACATGCATGCATGTCTTCGGGTTTTGCAAACCAAAACAACACATTTTCTACCTATATTATATCATAAAATTGACATGCAAGCCTAGCATAAGCTATACCTAGATGATCTCTTAGCATGCAAAGAGTTTTATCAAATTTTTACCACAAAATTCAAGTCATTATCACATAAACATGCAAAAATTGAGTTAAGCAACAAGAATAGTCTTAAGGACCATTCATTCGGCTCCCATATGGTCATGGCCGAATGAAATGGATGGGAATGGCCATTTAATCATCAAGAGTTTCCCTCTCAAGACTTGGCACTTCTCCATTCCTTGTAGTCCTCTCAAAAATAACCCTAAACTCACAAGAATCAAGGTTGTATTTTGAGTTTCACTAGAACCTTTACATGCAACCTTTAAACTTAAACATTCTACTCTAAACTCTTTGAAATATGAGTGATCATGGTATAAGAAGTAACATTTACTTATGTAAAGAGTGGAAGCTTGGTTGAGGAATGAAGAAAAATTGGGAGGGGGTGGTTCTCGGCTAAACCCGAGAGTGAGAGAGGGAGGGCCGAGAGTGAGGGAGGAGGAGGGAGAGAAGAATGAGTGTGGTGTGGGTGATGAGTGAAAATGATCATGTATTTGCTTGTTTTATGGTTTTTGAATTGGCAAAAGTGAGTGGAATTAGGAATTGACATGATTAGCCTTCCACTTGAACTTGGTTCAATTTGCATGCAAGGGTAAAGAAGGTATTTGGCTAGGAAATAAGAGTTAGTGGGGTGGTTATTGACTCTTTAGCCCTTTTGGAATGTATGGAAGGAATTTGCATGCAAGGATAACTATGTAATTTTCTAATTATATTTATAAAGATTTATTTTTATAAAATAAAACACAAGTTCAAAAATTATAAAATTTATACCATAAAATAACTTGGATTTTTAGAGACTTTATAAAATCATTTTCAAAATTTGTGAACAAAATACCTTTTAAAAGAAAATTTTTCCAAGGCTTAGAATATTCCTTATAAATAAAAAATAAAGCAATTAAATAAATTCTTGCTTTGAAAAATCATATACTACATAAAGAAAATTTATAATGCATAAATTTTCACTCACACAAACGTACAATCATTGAATATATTTTCATTCGGCTTTAAAATTATACCAAATCCACAAATAATATTACACGAAAATACCGGTTATAACACAGAGTCTGGACTATTTATAGCATCTTGGTAGGTGTGAGGCTTATCCTTATCCGTAAGCATCACATCACCATCTTGAGTCAAAAGAAATTCATAATTTCTCTCGAACTCATGGTGAATACTACTAAATCTACAAATAACCTGTGTTTCGTAAACATGATTACTTTCAACATTTTAATGTACATCCTGATCTTATTCCAACTGTGGTTCAATGTTATCATGTGGTTCTCGATCTTCATCGAGATGTATTATCCTCCCACTGATTTTCTTAGAAAGTAGTTCTCCCTCAAGAAAATAGTGGCCTGAGCAACAAACACTTTGTTCTCAGAAGGATTATAAAAACTATACCCTAGTCTCACTTGGGTATCCCACATAATAGCATCTATCTAATTTTGGTCCAAGCTTGTCAGAGGCTAAACGTTTTACAAATGCTTCACGTCCCCAAATTTTCATAAATGACATGCTATGAAATTTATCACTCTATATCTCATATGAAGTATTTTGAACCGCTTTAGTCGGAACTTGGTTAAGTGTATATGCAGCCGTTTCTAGAGCATAACCCTAGAAACTGAATGGAAGATCCGCTTGACTCATCGTCGATCGCACTATGTCCAACAAGGTACGATTTCTCCTCTTAGAATCTCTATTCCATTGAGGTGTTCCAGAAGGAGTAAGTTATGATACACTATCACGCTCCTTCAAGAAACTCTTGAAATTGAGGTTTAAGTATTCTCCTCCACGATCTGATCGTAAAAAATTTATACTTTTCCCTTATTTTCTATTCTACTTCGTTCTTATCTTCTTTGAACATTTCAAAAGAATTAGATTTTTTCTTCATAAGAACCACATATCCATATCTACTAAAATCATCAGTAAATATTATAAAGTAGTATAAGCCCCCCCTTTCCATCATACGCATTCAACCACATACATCATTATGTATAAGTCATAATCGTTCGGTGGCCCTTTCACCTGATCAGGTAAAAGAAGCTTTAGTCATTTTGCCAATGAGACAAAGTTCGCATCTTTCGTATGATTCAAAATCAAACTTATCCAAGTATCCATCTATATATAACTCAAAAATGCATTTCTCATTAAAATGGCTTAACGACAATGGTAGAGGTAATGTTTGATTTGAGTCTTCTTAGAACATATAAATTGTTAACTAATTGTGCAACATTATAAGCCTTATCATTAAAATAGAATAGACAACTATTGTTTATTTAATTAAATTGAAAACCTTTCTTGTCCTGACAAGAAATTGACTAAATGTATCCGCTAAAGCATGCAGGTAATAAAAATTTATCAAGTTCCCAATCTCGCCTTATGGGAAAAATTAGGTATCGAGTTCCTTCAACTAGAGCAACAACTTTTGCTCCAATTCTAACCCTATACCTGAAGCTTGACCATTGCTAGTCTTCTTCTTTAGATCTTCCATATAAGCTCGACAATTTAACTTCCATTCATCCCGTTATTTCCATAGAAATGACAATCATCTCCTTTAGCAACACCACTATTAGGCTTCAAAAGCCCTTTGGGATTGGACTTTAGTTTGGCACCGAATAATATAAAATCTTCACCTTGCCTGTCCACTTTTCTTTCCCATTTGCATTCCATGTGTACATCATCAATATGGACGTAATTCATGCCTTTACCATGTTATTTTCAGCAGTTCTAAACATGTTTAACAACTCAGTGAGTGTTCTGTCTATCTCATTCCTTTTGTTCTTAACAAACTGAGAATAGAAGTTGTTCGAAGTTCATTTGATCAAATCAAGCTGAATCTCTAGACCATTCTTGAAACCCAAAATATCAAGGTACATATGCTTATCACCTTTAGAACATGTGGTCCAACCGGATATGATTCTCTCATTAATGCAAAAGTATGGTGCATTATTATTATCAAATCTTTTAGACGAGCCTATCCTTCAAACATCTTTTGAAGGTGCTCAATCATATCATCAGCATCATTATGCTCTTGTTGCTTCTAAAGCTCAGCACTCATAATTATAAGCATGAGACATGAAACATCAGTTACATAATTAATTTGCTTCTGGTAAGCATTTTGTTCTGCACATGTTTCATTCTCAGCTAGAAGAAATATGGGAGGGGTTTGAGTGACATCCTTGAACCCGAGGACAATCCTCAAGTTCCCATGTCAATCGAGGAAATTATTTCATGTCAGCTTGTCCTTCTCAAGGACTATTACATAGAGAAGTTATTTGTGTTTTATGTCATTTGATATCTACAATATCAAAGTGCATAAAATGACTTAGTCTACAGATGATAATTAAATTATGTTCAAGTGATTATTTATATATATATATATATTCACAATATATATCTCCCATTATTTTTATCAAATCAATAGCCCTAACTATTAATTCAGAAAAAATATCTTCTATATCTTTTCTAGTGAGCCAAGATCCATATTTCATCATGCGTTAGGTCAGCTTTGGCGTTTCTCCTAAAACATGATTATTTAGGTAGACAACATTTATCAATTATATCAACTATATAACTTTTGGATAGCTTGGTGGAACAACATTTGTTCATATTTATCTAATAAATCTCGCCAAACTCTATACCTCTAAGTTCACAATCCTATTGTGGTAACTTAGTTAAATCAAACCCAATAGTCAACAAGTGTCAATATACTTCAACATATCTCCCACGATAGATGGGAGTACTTCGTTTTGGTGAACCCACACCTTATCGATCTAGGGGTGGACGTATTTGACTAATTGGAAGGCATCTGATCAACTTAATATTAACTTTAGGGTTTTGTTAATTTTAAAACGATCATGATCCCATCATAAAGAGATTCCCAATTTTTCCTTGAATAGAATACTTCAAATCAATATTCGTTAACGGTTTGATTTCCAAGTAGTGAGGGAGTCACAACGGTCTCGCTTAAAACCCACAACCTTACAAGTTCAAAGAACTCGCTTTTGACAAAATCGCCCCATATCAAAAATAAAGAAAATTTGTATTTTATTCCATATTTGATAAACACGAGAATCTCATAATCGTTTGTTCATTTTAAAATCTTGAGTCATTACAGATTTTATCTTGTTTAGAAAGCATGGCATGGGTGTCGTATCTACATACATCCTTAATCTAATTAAGCATGCATCTTTATAAACTACTCTACACATACATTCATCATATGCTCATATATATGTAAAGTGCAATAAATAAAAGTGGTTGGTTATGGTTTTATCCTATGTGATCTTCATCAAGCTAATGATAAAGATCTAGGTCAATCTAAGGTGAAAAATAAATACAGGCTAACTATTACATGGCTTCTTTCTTGTATTGCTTCCTTGGATGGCCTCCATGTGAGATTACCCTTCCTTGATCTTCAAATTTTCATGTCTTCATGTACATTACACGAATGAAAAATAAAAACTAATCTAATGTATTTACAATAAGAACTCGAGTTACATTCGAGATTTAATAATTACAAGATCAAACGACATGCAAGCCGTATTTAAAAACCAAAACCATTAACCTAAGGTCATAAGCCATAACCATCCACCATGCTCAATTAACACATAAGAACATGTTAAAACACATAATATGATCTGAACATATCATACCCATCATGATCTAATCATAAAAACCAAATATAGCAAAAATTAGAAAATTCGAAATTAAATCTGATAACATTAAATCGCAGCTTACAAGGTCTAAACGACGTCAAACGCCTTACAGATCAGTCGATGATAGCTTTAACTATCGGTTTTGTTCAGACGCTTGATTCCATATGAAATAGAATATTCGTTCACCAAAATCGGACACCGGACCCAGATTTTAGCAAATCCGCTGCATCCGATTCAGAATCATATCAAATACGATTCATATAATCAGAACAAACACAAAACATGTATATATCAGTATATATACAGATTATATAATCATCATATGATTATACAACTCTCATGAATATCATATATTTAAAACATATACATATATACACATATATAAACATAACAACATGTAAAATATATAAAATCGCATACATAACAGTCATGGAACATTGATAAAACCAGTAAACACATAAATGAATTAAATACTTTTCGTATGTAGCTCTGATGCGATTTTTGGGTTTCGAGCACATAAACGCAACGGAAACAATAATTAAAAACATGAAAAATCAGAATTTTCGAAACCCACCGCAGGATCCATGCGAAAAATATATATTAATTCATAGATCAGATTGTTTACCTTAAGAAGCTTTACAAATTGGTTGACTAATGGAGATCCAAAACTTGTTCAATCACCACGCATCTTGCTCTCGCGATCTACGCTCTATCGGTATCCACACGAATGCTTGAACTCAAGGATTGGATGTGTAATAGCACAAACTCGTTTCTTCTTGCTCTCTCCATCTTCTCTCTTGGTGGCTAGGGTTTTGGTAAAAGTCTTACACACGAAAAAATCAGCCACACAAGAGATATTATATACACTAGAAAAACGAATTATAACTCTTAACTAATTAGGAGTTATTATTGATTCGAAATTCCTATTTGTATTATAATTAAATCTCACTTAATTATTTAACAAATAAATTTTAATATTAGTAAATTTGAATATCATTATTTATCTAATTAATTAAGTCAAACATAATTAATATTATAAATAATTCAAATTACTTTAATTTAATTTAAATCCAGTTTAAATTAAATAATCCTTCAAGCATTCTTTGTGTGTGACCCTATAAGTTATTATTACATTGGCAATGAATTTTAAATCTAATTTAAAATCGTAAACAATGAGCGACATCTAGTAATACATCATTGCTACCCAAGTAATAATAATTAAATCGGTGATCGATTAAACCTTTCATGAATAATGTACAGTGTAATATAATCCCTTTAACCATATATTATAGATTAAACTAGAGGCATGTAATGTGTCATCCTCATCAATATTTAATCCAGGTTTCCTTGATCAATGAGTAGACTATCATATCAAATCAACATCTGAGCGTGGCCACGCATTTCATAGTCTAGCTCACATAAGAGGCCAATAATATTACTCATAAAATAGGAGGGTTAAATCCCATCTAGATCATTCATATTTCTCATACGATTCATAATATATCCAATGTCCACTTTTATCATTACTCGGTCAAGGATAACTTTTAATGGAATCAATGTATATTAATTCTCGTATAGCTATATAATGACTTCAGGTCTAAGGACCACTACATCATTATCACTGTGAGAATTACTTATGACACAACAGACATGTAGAATCTCACATCGAGTCTGTTCAACACCATGTACATATACATATGCCCGTGTCTTTGACTTTAGTATCACTATACCTATGATCAATGAGATGTGATCATCAGTCAACAAACACACTAGTCTTAATACATTATTATTGTCCCTTAATAATAACACTCGACTAGGGACCTTTAGGAATATTGATATTATTCTCATAATCTCATTTCTAAGTCACATACTTAGAGATATAGAATTACATATCATATTCCAAGGATATTTATTAATCTAACATTTATATCGCAGTAAATTAAAAATTAATAAATTATAAAGGGAATAATCGATAGAACATAAACATTAATAATCCTAATTTCTTAAAGTAAAACATCATAGTGTTGTCTCTAGGGCACAAACACTAACATTAACCTCATTACTATTCACCCTTAAACACCTTATAAGCCTATAAACTCCTAAACTAACTTTTACTCTTATCATAACTACTATTATGCAAGAACTTATAATTACTCTTATCATAATCATGTTATAAATATCAAATCATCAAAAATCATTTTAGGACGCTACGGATTACAGCCGGTGATTAGCCGCGAAATAATCCCGAACCACGTTGGGTTCTCAAATATAATGGGATCCCTAGGCTATATGTGAGCCTATCAATAAGTGTGAAAAGGACTTGCGTCTAGTCCAATTCACTAAGTCAAGAAAATATTTATTTTATTTTTTATGTTTTATAATATGGATGTCGGGAAAGATTGGGTATCACTTTAATGGAATTGTAACAAGAGAATTCAAGTTCACTTATGAGGTTCGCTTTAGGGAATTTGGTAGAGAGTTTAGTATTCACGGTTTAATGGATAAGGAATATTTTGAAGGTAAGGTTCTAACAAGATTAAGAGTTATTAACAAAAGTATTCGAATTAAGAAATAACATGGTGATTATTACAACTTAAGTATTCACGAAAAATCATATAGACTTGCAACAATTATAAGCATAAGGAGGTAGTAACTTGTCAGTTTCGTGTTGTTCGATTAATTTCATCACCGTTACATGCTAAGGGTAATAACAATAACTATTGAAGGAAGTAGTAATGAAGTTATGATCTCATGTGTATTTAATATTGTTAATTCAAGTGTCTGTTAAGTGTTTAATTCTCATAGTTAATTCTAGTTAATAGTTAGTTAATCAATTCTATGTGTTATTGTCTTAACATTGAGAAGTAATCATACATTGGTGAGTGAGTGTTAATTAAACATAATTAGTCTGAGTCTCTGTGGGAATGAACTAGAAAGTATTCTATATTACTTGCGAACGCGTATACTTGCATGTATTATTAGCGCGTGTTTTCTGCCCTAACAAGTTTTTGGCGCTGCTACCGGGGACTTGGCGTATTTGTTTAATTTATGTACTTACCATCAGTGGTCATTAGGACTCATTGATTAAGATGTGTTACTTATCGTTTGCGGTTATGTTTTAAGTACTTTAGCGAGCATTTATGAAAACACATTCTTGTACTCGCAAGAGGACTTTAGATACGGCTGAGGAGACAGACTCAGTTCTTGATATTTCGGAGAAGATAGATTTTGAAGATTCGGATAAAGAGAGTGAGCAGAAAGAACCAGTAATCATGGTTGATTGTATAGTTCCAGCAGATCCAGCTCTTATGGACTTTTCTCGGCCTAAAATTGATGACATTCAGTCAAGCATCCTTCATCCGGCTATTCAGGCTAACACTTTTGAAATCAAGCCGGGCACTATTCAGATGGTGCCGAATTTTGTTTCTTTCGGAGGTGCTGCAACTGAAGACCCCAACATGCACATCAGGAATTTTGTCAAGATCTGTAGTACTTTCAAATAAAATGGTGTGACTGATGAGGCTATCAAGCTGAGGCTTTTCTCATTCTCTCTGAGGGATAAAGCTAAGGACTGGTTACATTCTGAACCAGTTGGGTCCATCACTACTTGGCAAGATCTTGCACAAAAGTTTCTGGTAAAGTTCTATCCAATGGCGAAGACTGCAGCTATGAGGAGTGTCCTTACTCAGTTTGCGCATCAGCCTACAAAATCTATGTACAAAGCTTGGGAGCGCTACAAAGATTTGTTGAGAAAGTGTCCACACCATGGTATGCTTGACTGGATGGTGATCACTAGTTTCTATAATGGTTTGGGGGCCCAATCTCGGCCCATGCTCGATGCAGCAGCTGGAGGCGCTTTGTGGGCCAAAAGCTATATTGAGGCTTATAATCTTATTAAAACTATGGCTGCAAATGAGAATCAAAACCCAACTCAAAGGATGATGCCTGGGAAGGTAGCAGGTATTCTGGAAGTTGATGCAGCTACAGCTATTGCAGCGCAGCTCCAAGCTCTGTCTATGAAGGTCGATTCTTTAGCCACCTATGGAGTCAATCAGATAGCTATGGTCTGTGAGCTTTGTGCAGGTTCTCATGCTACGAATCAGTGTTCTCTTGTTAATGAATCTGTTCAGTATGTGAACAATTATCAGCGACCGCAGCAGCCTGTGCCAGCTACTTATCATCTTAACAACAGAAATTTTCCCAATTTCAGCTGGAGCAATACTCAGAATGCTACTCAGCAACCATATCAGCAAGGCGTAAGTAAACAGTTTAATCCACCTGATTCCAGCAACCACAGCAGTATGCTCAAAGGCAATCATATCCTCAACAAGGAGGTGTTGCTCCACCTTCTAGTGCTGATTTCGAGGAACTCAAGCTGTTGTGCAAAAGTCAGGCTGTTTCTATCAAGACCTTGGAAAATCAAATCGGTCAAATAGCCAATGCAGTGCTCAATCGTCAACCTGGCACACTTCCCAGTGATACTGAAGTGCCAGGAAGGAAGGAAGCTAAAGAGAAAGTCAAGGCTATTACTTTGCTGATGCTGAAAAAGTAAAAGACGGAGAAGCTGAAGTTGGTGATGAAGAAGAGAAGCAAAAGGAGAAAGCGGCGGAACCAAGGAAGTCTACTGTTGAACACACTCTGCCCGAGGTTAATACAGGGGAGAAACAGATCTATCCTCCACCACATTTCCCTAAGAGATTGCAACAACAAAAACTGGATAAGCAGTTCGGTAAGTTTCTTGAGGTGTTCAAGAAACTTCACATCAACATACCTTTCGCTGAGGCTCTGGAGCAAATGCCTAATTATGCGAAATTCATGAAGAGTATTCTTTCAAGGAAGGTGAAACTGGATGACCTTGAGACCGTTGCTCTAACGGAAGAGTACAGTGATGTGCTGCAACAGAAATTACCTCCAAAGCTTAAAGATCCAGGTATCTTCACCATCCATTGCACCATTGGCAAGTTGTCTTTTGATAAATTCCTGTGGGATTTGGGAGCAAGCATCAATCTGATGCCGTTGTCTATCTTCAAAAAGTTAAATTTTCCTGATCCAAAGCCCACCTACATGTCTCTACAATTGGCTGATCATTTTATTACACATCCACAAGGCATAGTGGAGGACGTGTTAGTAAAGGTAGATAAGCTCTTCTTCCCTGCAGACTTTGTCATTTTGGATTTCGAGGAAGATAAGAAGATCCCCATAATCTTGGCGAGGCCTTTCTTGGCTACAGGCTATACCTTGACAGATGTGCAGAAAGGTGAACTTACTATAAGGGTGCAGGATCAGGATGTGACATTCAATGTATTCAAAGCGATGAAATTCCCTACAGAAGACGAGGAGTGCTTAAAGGTGGATTTGATTGATTCTGCGATAACTTCAGAACTTGATCATATGCTAATGTCTGATGCATTAGAGAAAGCCTTAGTGGGGGAGTTTGACAGTAATGATGAGGATGGCAATGAGCAACTACAATATCTAAATGCTTCTCCTTGGAGGCGGAAGCTAGACATGCCATTTGAATCTCTTGGTACTTCTGACCTCAAAAATGCTGAAGGAAAGCTCAAACCATCTATTGAGGAAGCACCTACTTTGGAGCTTAAACCATTGTCTGAACACTTGAGGTATGCATTTTTAGGTGATGCATCTACTTTACCTGTTATTATTGCATCTGACCTTTCCGGTAGTGAGGAGGACAAGCTCTTGAGGATTTTGAGAGAATTCAAATCGGCTATTAGGTGGACTATAGCAGATATCAAAGGGATCAGCCCTTCGTACTGTATGCATAAAATTCTGCTAGAAGAAGGTAGTAAGCCAACTGTTGAGCAACATCGACGACTTAATCCTATCATGAAAGAAGTGGTGAAGAAAGAAATTCTGAAGTGGCTGGATGTAGGAATCATATACCCTATTTCTGACAGTTCTTGGGTGAGCCCCGTGCAATGTGTACCTAAGAAATGAGGTATTACTATGGTAGCAAATGAGAAGAACGAGCTCATCCCCACTCGAACAGTCACAGGATGGAGGGTATGCATGGATTACAGAAAGTTGAACAAGGCCACGAGAAAGGATCACTTCCCTCTTCCATTTATTGATCAGATGCTTGACAGGTTGGCCGGTCATGAGTATTTTTATCTTCTGGTTGGCTATTCGGGGTATAATCAGATTTGCATTGCACCAGAGGATCAAGAAAAAACTACCTTCACTTGTCCATTTGGCACATTTGCTTTTCGCACAGTTTCGTTTGGCTTATGTGGCGCACCTGCCACTTTTCACAGATGTATGATGGCTATATTCTCTGATATGATTGGAAATAATGTCGAAGTGTTCATGGACGACTTCTCCGTCTTTGGACATTCGTATGATGAATGTTTGAATAATCTTCGTGTGGTGCTCAAAAGGTGTGTGGAAACTAATTTAGTGCTCAATTGGGAAAAATGTCACTTTATGGTGCGTGAAGGAATTATTCTTGGGATTAAGGTCTCTAGCAAGGGTCTTGAGGTGGACAAAGCCAAGGTGGGAGTCATTGAAAATCTTCCACCCCCTATTTCTGTGAAAGGAATCCGTAGTTTTCTTGATCATGCGTGTTTTTATCGGCGTTTCATTAAGGACTTCTCGAAGATATCTAAGCCGTTGTGCAACTTGCTCGAGAAGGATGTGCCTTTCAAATTTGATGATGAATGTTTGGCGGCATTCGAGACTCTCAAGAAGAGTTTGATAACAGCACCGGTTATTATGGCACCTGATTGGACAGAGCCTTTTGAGATGATATGTGATGTGAGTGATTATGCGGTGGGAGCAATTCTTGGGCAGCGCAAGAATAATCTGTTTCATGTGGTCTACTATGCTAGTAAGACTCTAAATGAAGCTCAAATGAAATACACCTCTACTGAGAAGGAGCTCTTGGCTATAGTCTTAGTTTTCAAAAAAAATCGATCTTATCTGCTTGGGACAAAGGTGACAGTATTCACTGATCAAGTGACCATTCGTTATTTGGTTTCCAAGAAGGATTCGAAGCCTAGACTTATTCGTTGGGTGCTCTTGCTACAGGAATTTGAGTTAGAAATCAAGGATCGAAAAAGTACTGAGAATCAAGTAGCTGACCATCTCTCTAGATTGGAGAATCCCGATTCTACTTCACATGATAAGACATTGATCAACGAATCTTTTCCGGATGAACAGTTGTTCGCGGTTCAGGAGGAAGAGCCATGGTTCGCAGATATTGTGAACTATCTTGTCAGCAACATAATGCCTCCTAATATGAATACAGCTCAAAAGAAGAAGTTTCTGCATGAGGTGAAGTGGTACATGTGGGATGAACCGTATTTGTTTAGACAAGGAGCTGACCAGATCATCAGGAGATGTATCCCATTTTGTGAGACGGAGGGGATATTACAAGACTGCCACTCCACAGTTTATGGTGGACATTATGGTGGTGAAAAGACAACAGCTCGTATTCTGCAAGCAGGTTTTTTCTGGCCTACTTTGTTTAAGGATGCACATTAGTTCATTTTAAGGTGTGATCGTTGCCAAAGAGTGGGGAATCTTACGAAGAAGGATGAGATGCCGTTAAATGTGATGCTTGAAGTCGAGGTCTTTGATGTTTGAGGAATCGATTTCATGGGACCATTTGTCTCATCCTGTAATAATCAGTACATCTTGCTGGCAGTCGATTATGTCTCAAAATGGGTAGAAGTCAAGGCTCTACCGATGAATGATGCAAAGGTAGTGTTGAATTTTCTTCATAAGAAGATTTTCACAAGGTTTGGAACGCCACGAGTAATCATAAGTGATGAGGGGTCGCATTTCTGCAACCGTAAGTTCACTTCTATGATGCAGCGCTACAATGTGAATCATCGTGTTGCTACTGCCTATCATCCAAATGAATGGTCAAGCGGAAGTGTCTAATAGAGAGATCAAGCGCATTCTAGAGAAAGTTGTTTGTCCGTCAAGGAAGGATTGGTCTTTAAAGCTCGATGAAGCTGTTTGGGATTATAGAACATCATACAAGACTCCACTTGGGATGTCCCCGTTTCAACTTGTTTATGGTAAGGGATGTCATTTACCTGCGGAGCTTGAGCATAAGGCTTATTGGGCGTTGAAGAAGCTGAACCTTGATCTAGATGCAGCTGGGAAGAAGCGGATGCTTTAGTTAAATGAACTTGATGAATTTCGACTCCAAGCGTACGAGAACAACATAATGTACAAGGAAAAAGTGAAAATGTGGCACGACAGGAAGTTATATCCTAAGTCATTTGTGCCGGGGCAGCAAGTTCTTTTATTCAACTCTCGTCTCCGACTTTTTCCTGGAAAGTTGAAATCAAGGTGGTCTGGACCTTTTATTATCAAAACTGTGTTTCCACATGGAGCGGTGGAGATTTTTGAGAATAATTCGGGCCAAGCATTCAAGGTTAATGGTCTGCGTTTGAAGTATTACTATGGGGACACGGCAAATCGGGAAGTGGTTAGTGCCGTTTTATTGTCAACTTGAGCAAGGTACACTACGTCAAGCTAATGATGTAAACGAAGCGCTTCTTGGGAGGCAACCCAAGATTTGTTGTTACAGGAACCCTTAAAGGTCAGTACCTATCCAAAAACACAAAAAATATCACAAAAAAGGGCAAGAAAAAATATTTTTCCAGAGACCACCTGGGCGCCCGCTCAGCCTTGCTGGGCGGCCGCTCAAGATGTTGGGCGCCCGCTCAGCACATCTGGGCGGCAACTCAGGACCCGTTTGCCTGAAATTTTTTTAAGCCTAATAAAAATCCAAAAATATCAGAAAACACAAAAAATAAAAACACAAACCCAAAACCCACAAACTCTTTTCCCATTAACCCACGTTTTTTTACCCTCAACCCCACTCCTAATCAAATTGTAACCCTAATCTCTACCCTATATATACATACAACTATTCCATATACCCCCCATATACTTTCAACCTTAAAACTCTCTCCCATATTCAAAAAACACAAATCTTAAACACTTTTCTTCAGTTTCAATGGCACCCAAGAGATCCAGGACTATTGATAGCAGCAGTACTGTTCCTACGTCTGATTCTTCGAGGGGTACTGCTGTGAGACCTCGTTTGTTTGATAGGGCTGCTGAGGAGGAGTATACTAGGCTTCTGGGTAAGCCGATTTTAAAGGAGTGGGGATTTTTACCATCGGGGAGGGATGGTGAGTTGTTTCCGATGATTGCTGAAAAGGGTTGGATTTCTTTTTGTGAGTCGCCGGAGGCGGTTCCGATAAGCGTGGTTCGCGAATTCTATGAGAACGCAAAGGCTGAAAAAAATGGGTTTTCTGTTGTGCGTGGGCTAACGGTGGATTATCATCCTGAGGCGATTCGCCGTGTGATTGGGCAGCGACAGTGGAAGCCCACAGAGGAGAATTGGAATGAGATGCCCTCCGAGGAGTTTGATTTGGATTTGATTTGTGCTACTCTCTGTCAACCAGGCACAGTTTGGAAGTTCAAGACTGGGACTAATGAGTATCGTTCTTTTCCAACGATTGCGATGAATAGGTATGGCCGTGCATGGAATGCCTTTATTTGTTCTAATATTCTGCCTACTTCACATGCACATGAGGTTATAGTTGAGCGAGCAAGGTTGTTATGGGGTATTTTGAATGAGTATTATGTGGACCTTGGTGAGTTCATCTACCAAGACATTCTGAAGTTTTTGAGGGGAGCGAAGCATATGAACATCCTTTATGCATCTACTATCACGAAGCTATGCCGAGAAGTGGGAGTTCATTGGCCTTCTCACGAGCAGTTGTAGATGCCGGCCATTCCTATCGATTCAGGGACTCTGAATATGATGCAGAAGTGGACGGGTGGAGAGCCCGAGGAGCATGGGCTGGGTTATCATCTTCTAGGAGGACGTCTAGCAGCTATTACTATCATGGCTAGGCCGGGGCGTGATGAGGCAGGCTCTTCTAAAGCTCAGGAGGGTGCTGGGATGGCTGATGCCCAGTATAGGAGGCTGTCGAGGAAGATGGATGCTATGTACGAGATGCAGAGTAGGTTTGCTCAGGAGCTCACCCTTGCACTTGGGACTGCTTTCAGAGGCCTTGGAGTTGACATCCAGTGGCCCATTTTTGGTGAGGACTCTACTTATCCGCCTCCTGATACTCCACCCTCTGAGGGTGATGATGATGATTTCTCCGATTAGGTATACCCTGAGTTCCTTTCTACTACCTTCACTGGGGATAGTGAAGATTTTAAGTTTGGGGGTGGTAGTTAAGGAATATTTTTGTGTGTGTGTAATGTAGTTGCATATTCATGATAGTTTAGTTCATATAATTGCATATTTTTACCATATAGTTTTTTTTATTTTATTTTTATAGATTTATTTATCATGTCATTTAGCTCATGCATATACCATGATCCCTTTTCCGTTGCTCTACCAATTGATTTTTGATATTGATGCGAGTGTAGTGATAGCGTTAGAGTGATGTTGAGTCTTGTAGGTTGACATGCATGCTAGAAATACTTGTAATTTCACTAAGTCTTAGAGTATGCTTAAGGACTAGATTGTTGTCATGATTTGATGGTTTTTGAGGTTAATCTATTGATTATGCTTAGAATTTATAATAGGTTCTTAATGATAAAAGGCATGAAAAGAAAAAAATTGGAGTAAAAATTGGTATTCATTGTTAATTATGGCTAGGCGTCAAATGGCTAGTAGCCGGCTCGTATTTTTATGCGAGTAGTCTAGGGTTGAGCAAGATGGAGCGAAACGCACTTGCTCAGAAATTTTGAAAAAAAAAGAGAAAAAAAATAGAAAAAGAAAAAAAAGGAGTAAAAGAAAAAGAAAGAAAAAAAGAGAGTGTTAATGCATAATTGATCACGAGTGGGCTCTTTGGTATTCGAGTTATTAAGTTCTTAGGGGACTTTGTGCCTAGTGACCTAAGGCTTTTATAGTCTGGGATCCGCTAACCTAACGCTCGCTAAATGGATGCCATTGTATAAGTCTTTTGTGGACCTCACTCATTGCACGGTCAATAAGCATTGTTGTTGTGGTGAATAAAAAGCATGATTCAGCATTAAGCTCTAGTAATATTGAAGTGTTTAAGTCATTTTGTGCCTAGAATTTATTCTTCGTATAATCATGTGATTTCCTTGAGGATAGTCGAGTTATGATAATTGATCTAGTTTCGAAGCATATCTGTTAAGCATCCGCACACACCACGTTTCTGGTTGTATGTTAGTTTGCAAGATTTAATTGATCTTTATTCGCCTAATTGCATTTGTGGAGATGTCATAAGTTGGTTGGTTTGGTCGTAGTTAGGGGGATCGCTGCATTTCATATAGATTGCATTCATGCATGTTTTTGTTTTGTTTTTGAGTTTGTGACGCTTGAGGACAAGCATCGATTTAAGTTTGGAGGTGTGATAAGTGGCATTTTATACCACTTAGAACGTCTTATAATGGCTTGAATTGATGTCTTGAAATCAAGTATTTTGTGTATTTGATGCATTTTTCTAGTGTTTGTGCATTTCAGGGTACTACTTGCATTTGTGGAGAGATTTCATCAAGAATAAGCCATAGTATGTGTTTGGCATTGCAAGTGGGAAGATAGGAGCAGAATGCAGCAGAGAACGGGAGAAAAACAGAGCATTTTCCAATAAGGTGTTGGGCGCCCGCTCAGCCTGGCTGAGCAACCGCTCAGGAAGCTGGGCGCCCGCTCAGGATTGCTGGGCGGCCGCTCAGGGGCGTGAATTAAAATTCTGATTTTTAGAGTTCTTGTTCTGTTGGACTTCTGACTTCTGAAATAGCTGGGTTTTGTGGGGGCTTCTATATAAGTAGTATTCAGGGACGTTTCACGTGTGTTGAATCGTGGTATTAATCTAGGAGCAAGGAGATAAGGAAGAAGACCATTTTAGCATATCGCAACGAAGAGGAAGCATAGTTTCTTGTGATTCTTATATTCGTTGTAACAGTGGATGCTAGTTTTCTTTACTTTGAACCTTATTACTCTTGTGACGTACTCTGGTTTAATATAAGTAGTTTTATTAATTATTCTCGTGTGTTATTATCATGTTTTCATATGAACCCATGGTGACGATGAGTTCAATCGCGGGCTAATCGTGGTCATGGGGTCGTAACGGATTTGCTATGGAATTCTTTAGTTAGTTGTTTAATACCTTAGTGTGTGATGATTGTATGATATCTAGTATTGGTTGTGCTTATTCGTCTTATGTGCGTCGCGAACATATAAGATAGGGTGTTAATCTCTTATGAAGCGACGGTGGATCTTGAGATTTAGAACTTGCCATGCTAGCATAGGTTCATGTATATATATGAATGATTAGTGGGTAACTCTAACCGTTTTACTTGCCCTGTGTAATCATAAGGAATAACTTGTGCTTAAATCGTTATGCTGTCAAATTCTGTAGACATATTGGGTCTCAACATAATTGATGACTATTCAACTTCTATCTTAATTGTGGATGTTTGGTAGAATGGTATTGGTACAATGAAAGTTAGCTTTTATCAGTTTCGTGTTGTTCGATTAATTTCATCACCGTTACATGCTAAGGGTAATAACAATAACTATTGAAGGAAGTAGTAATGAAGTTATGATCTCATGTGTGTCTAATATTGTTAATTCAAGTGTCTGTTAAGTGTTTAATTCTCGTAGTCTAGTTAATAATTAGTTAATCAATTCTATGTGTTATTTTCTTAACATTGAGAATTAATCATACATTGGTGAGTGAGTGTTAATTGAACATAATTAGTTTGAGTCTCTGTGGGAACGAACTAGAAAGTATTCTAAATTACTTGCGAATGCGTATACTTGCGTGTATTATTAGCACGTGTTTTCCGTCCTAACACAGGGTCAACTAATTTCTAGAAGACATTAGGTTTTAATATTATTTTAAATGAAATTATTTTATTTTTCTGAGTCAAAGGGCTTTCCTTTCGCTCGAATCGGACTAACTGTCTATTTAATATCAATTAAACACAGATAATTCAATTTATTATTCAATATAAATAATTATTACTAATTTTTAAACCCTAAAATAATTTTTAAATAATATCTTAAGAAAAATCAAAATAAAAAATGATTTTTCTAATTTTTTTGGAATTAAAATGTATTTATTATGATTTATTGAAAATTGTTTGATTTATTATCAAAATAAATAATCATTTTTAAATAATTAATAATTAATTAATAATTAATAAATAAATAAATAATAAATAATTGAGAAAATAATTAAATCTGATTTTTAGAAAATATTTCAAAATTATTTAAAATATAAATCAATTAAATAAATAATTAATTAATCAATTTATAAAATAACTAAAACTGATTTTTAAAATTAATAAAAATAAAAATAAAAATTATTTTCTAGAAACACTTGTTAGAAATGAAATCCCTGACAAAACGGATCAGAACCGGGTTCTGAAAACTGGTCAAACGGGTCAATTCCGAGTCATGAAGAACATGACCGGAATCTGCCCAGAATCCGGCGACCGGCCAGGATTCCGGCAGCCCGTTTTCAGGCCAAAAATAGAACCATTTTGTTTGTTTTTCACAGGGTTTCAACTCTAAATTACTTCACCAATCTATTCCCGGCCAAATCATACCAGAAACATCCCTGAATCTCTACCTCCGGCCAAACCGACTTCAAAATCCGGCCAAATGTCGAAATCACAGAATCGTACATGAAACTTAACGTTTAATATTACAAATTAAGAACCAAATATTCACAGAAATCACTGAGTTGTGATTTGAAAATCGAACATAAACCCTAATAATCGAACTTTGCTATCTAGGTACCGTTTGTTCAATTAAACATCATGAATCGAATGTAAATCATCTAATAAAGTTATATCAATCATCAAAACATCATAATAACCCTAGAATCAAAAAGTCCTAATTCGAATATAAACCCTAGAAATCGAAAATTAAAAATAATGAATTAAAACATGAAATTGATACTAGAAATGGAAAGAACAAATCAAGACCTTCAATTTCAGTACTGGAATCACTGAATTTGGTGTTGTAATCTTCTCGAAATCACCGATTGATTCTTCGACCGGACTTAGTTCTTCCCGACCCGGTTGCAGAGAATTTTAATTATTTTCTAATTTTTAATGATTAATTATAATTAATTAAAAAATATTAGGCTATTTATAGTAGTAAAATTAATGCTCCTAAATAAAATTAAGGCTCTAATTCTACACTTTTAAAATTAATAGGCCCCTAATTATATAATTTTTGAGTATTAAAATTTAATTTATAAATATTTTATATATACAATATATATGCCAAAATTTCCTAAAAATTGTGAATAATGCAAAAATACAAAGAAATGGTATAAATGAAAGTCCTATAATTTTATAAAAATAACAACGTGATTTTTGTGGGGTTCTTAACACCCAATGGGCCCAGAAAAGTTATAAAATGCCTAGATGTTCAGAATATTGCGATGGTAAAAGTCGTTTGATGAAAAATAAGGCCCATTGTTTTATTTGAAATACCTGTTTTAAATTCATGATTCGGGTCGTAAAACTTTTGAAATAAAAGCTATAAAGGAAAAATAAAATATCCAAAAAATATCTTAAAAATACCGGGACGACACAGAATGCACGTAACACATAGGAATTAGGGTTTGACAGTTAATTCCATATAAATGACACATTAATATACATAATTTATTATTAATATGATATAATACAAACATAAATTTCCTAGACGTTATATTGCCCATGAGGGGGCATCACATATGGGAACCGTGAAGTGTAATTATTAATTTACAATGAGGATCTCAATACCATATGAATAACGAATTCAGTAGAGATGGTGTACAATACACCCTTGAGGATTTTATTTTTATTAAGGAAGATTTGAATGTGATATACGAATGTTATCATATGACGAGTAAACTACATGATATCATTAGTGCGCTTAACCTGTAAGGTTGTGATAGTTTAGCTCAGAGAACAAGAGCATCGAGAATTGATGGCATGTTTATAATTAAAAGGCTTATGATTACAACGAGCAATGGTTCGATCTTAGAACCTACTACAAGGACTAAGAAGTGACTAGTGAGTCTAGAATGAAATTCTTTGGTAGAAATTTTGTGAGAGACTACATATATATACTCGTAGACCTCTATATTCGGTAATGTATGTTCACTTACACACATATACCACCGAACTTATGGGCTGCATTGAGATCCCTGAGAGATCTCTTTGATCTGTTCCCAGGGGGAACTGGCCACTTATAATTAGTAACGGATGCGTGTAGTAGGCCTTTATCAGCTTAATAGATTCTTCTATAATTATGTAAAGTAAAGCCTTCAGCGCACGAAATAATAGATATATTTGCGAAAGAAAATTACTAAATGGCTTTGAAATGATGATTGAGAGACACGTAAGGTGGAATACGGAATTATGAAGACAAAGAGATGAGATCATCCTCGGAATATTACTGATAAGATTTAGGATAGCCGATGACTTATTTTGGTATTAGCTACCGTCATGCTACTTCCTCCAAACTGTTTATCATTTGTATTGCCTTGATAAGTCATATGAGGCAATCCTTTTAATTTTATACTTGAAATTATGATGGACCAACAACGTAATTAATTTTCTCCAAATTAGGACTTGTTCAATTCTATGATTGATCCATGAACTTCTACTTGAAGTTTACAATTATCTTGTTCATGCATAGATATGTTATACTTTCTTTCAAATTATTTAAGAAATTTTTTATTAACTTCTTGAGTAATTGACGTATATTCCTTGGGGAATATTATCATTTGATTTTCCTTCATATTTACACTCTTCAGTCGAGCTTATATTTATTATTTATTTAAAGACATTGATCATCTAATATCCGAAAATTCCTCGTGAACTTTTATTCAATTCGAAATGACGTTGTATTTTGAACATTGAAATCAATGTCAGGATATCAATTTGATATTGGTATTCCGGATTCAATTATGTCCAAGGAATTGATGAAGTATGTGTATGGTGACACCTTTGGGTGAACCGTTCCATTAATAAGAAATGATTGGTGAGAGGCTATCAATCATTCCGATGCCAAAACCACTCGATTTAGAATTTTAATGGCCTTTCTCGGCCCAAACTTCAAAACTCTTTATTTCAAACTCGTCATCCAGGTAGCCACAAATTTCTTCAGTAATTACGATGTTGAGATTTTCTTTTATTGAAGAAACTGAAATATGTTTAGTTGCATATGTTCTCATAAATGACTAGTTAATTATCCTAACTAGTCAAAAAATTAATTAATATGATGGAAACCTAGCTATTCGTCCTAACTAGTTGCTATATGCCAAACCAATTCAGCTAGCCATTTTCTTAGCCGGTTGATAATATTGCTTGATATAGACTAGTTATTATTTTTCTAGTTCCACTACCAATCAAATTTTTATTATTACAAAATGCATTATCTATGCAAAATTAATTGTTGATGAAATTTTCAAAGAATGATTTAATTGAGACCTAACTAGGTCGCCCATTCAAACGAGAATTTATATTCAGTTTTATGAAATATTTTATTCATGAATTGTTCCATTCTTTCATTTATATAATGAATATCCAATTATAATCATAAAGTGATTGAAGAACAATATACTTCCTTATTTGTTAATCATTGAATAAAATTCCTTTTTTCAAAATATTATCATTTTGAGACCTCAATGGTTAATCTTTGTTTGAGGATGTTATTCGAAATTTCTTTATTATTCAAAAAGAAAAGTATTCTTTCGATGGGAAAATCTTACAAGTATCATTCGTATAATATTAGTTATTCATCAATCATTTCTTTCAAGGCATATTCTCTATAATATCATAATATAAAATTCTAAGGACATGGAAGAATAATCATTTTTGTATCCTTTCTTCCAATTTATATATCTTTTGAGTGTTGCTACTCTTTTATTCAGAGCTCATTATTTCTTTAGATTTAAGATTGTCTAAATTACATCGATATCGTGAAATCATTCTTCCAATGCTGACTACCTTCCGAACAAAGAGAGGTATAATTAAGAATCGATTGCTATAATATGAGATTGAAAACTCAATGCTATGATTGTGCAATTTGAAACATATGGATAGGTAAAACTACAAAAAGGGGGAATAACATGTTTAGAACGTATCGTACAAATTTTTTTCAGAATGAGTACTTAATGGATTCAAGAACGACCAAACGTGTATGAATTCGAAGAATAGGGTTTTTAAAAAGTGAAGGTAAGATTAATAACAACTCCGTGTTAGCAATACTTAACGATAAAAAGAGGATTTTTTGTGAAGCATAATGATACGTCTATGCGGTTTAAGGAGCGTGACATAAGGTGTCCTAATAATGATCTAGAATAATTGCGATAAGATTCGCACTGAAAGGGACAAAGAGTTTATATTATGAGAAAAATTTGGAATTTTTTTAAAATATTTTTTGAGATGTATACCTAACTGAACACGAGGTAGAGGCTATAGTCAAATTGGTCAAGGTTTATGATTGAGAAATCTATGATCATCAAGGAAAGGACAATATGGTGGCCAATACCTTAAGTAGGGAAAATATAGATTGAGAATAAAAAAATTCAGGATAACTGATGAGAAGGATCGCGCGAATGAATTTTCAAGTTAAGACAATGTAAAGAGAACCCTTTATTATGTAATAGGAAGAATTAATGATGCCTAGAAACTTAAGAGGATACCAGTCATGACCGAATATGAAAAGGGATGTCATTGAGTAGGTAAGTAAGTATCCGACATGGTTGAAAATGAAAACGGAACGACGAGGATTAAAATTTTTGCGATTGCGGCTTGTAAATGACCTAAATGAGAGTAAGAGTTTATTTTAATAAATTTTGAAGGAGGATTATCAAGAGCCAAGTAAGCCAACATGCTATTTTTGGATTATAAGTTATAGGTTAAATAAAACCGCTTATTTTATTATGCAAATGATAGATCTCTACTCGATAAAATTATTATAAACACGGAAGGGATAATTGGTGAAAGAGAGACCCCATGGAAATTGCGCCATGCAAGAAACCAATATTTAATTTCACAACTGGATTATTTCCCAAAGTATTTGGTGAAAAAGAACGAGTAGAGGCACCACATAGAGTTTCCAGATCAACGAGTAGAACGATAAAATTGTTGAAACAATTAGAGATAAGTCAAGCATCATGCTTTTGATTAAGTTGGGAGTATCGCCTATCGTCAATAGAATTTTCGTGTAGCTACGCTTACCAGGCGAGCATACGGAAAAATAGCCGCCAATATCCCTTCTGAATGTGGAAAAATGAAGGATCTCATTGTTAGAGCTGACAGAAGGCAAAGAAGATTGTACACCCCCTTTAAAGGCCACTGGTAGTTCCCATTAAACGCAGATACATCTAAGGCACTAGCGAGAATAATGAATATGGCCAGGAAGGTATCATAGTAAAAATATAAATATTATACGAGAAATAATTAAAGAAGCCTGGCAGATACCTGAGCGTTCCAAGATTCTATAACATATCAATCAATGGCGTACAAAATGCTGCTTCCTTTGAGATGACAACGGGACCACGATGTGTCTTAAATGACTGCAGGAGGAAATCTTAAACCTAACACCAAGCATGCGATAAAAGATGAGCGTCTAGGACAGCAATCAGGACTTCTTACATAAGCAATCGACAGAGATAACATATCAGAATGAGCAAACATTGAGGAACGAGACTTCAATGTGAGTAAGAGTGCGTAAATGGAACTCAAAAGTGGAAGAACCATTCAAATAATTGAAGACATGATAATAGTACATGCTGTAGGTTTTTAAAGGAAGACGAAAGTGACTAGTTGGCGTTGATCGAATTACCGACAATAACAAGTTATCATGCGAGCACTAGATTGGCTACAAAGCTTTGTACGGAAGAAGAAATTGTTCTCCCTTGGGTTGGGGAGATGTTGGTAAGCGGAAGATACTTGGACTCAGGTTGAGTCAACAAATCAAAGGAAATTATAAACCTTAGCAGGATCCGGCTAGTGAAAGCTCGGGACAAATAATAGGGATATGTGGACCAGACCGTAAGGATGTAGAATATGAAGAAAGAGGCCCAGTATTCCAAAGAGTGTCTCCCTGAAAAAGGGAATGTTGAGATTTGGAAGGAAAGCAAATTGAGCCCAAAAGCTCATTGGACCATTGAGATATTGAACAAGAAAAAGGAAGTTGGTTATGAATTAGTACTACCCCCAAATTGTCGAAAAGTTTATAGCGTGTGCCACCGATCGATGTTATGGAATTTAACCAGTAATGCCTTGCATGCGATTGGAAATGAGCAAAGAAACTTGCAGCCGGACTTAGCATATATGGAACAACATATAGAGATCATGGATCTACAAGAATAAGAATTCTGAAATATATTTGACGAACGAGCGAAAATTTTGTGAAAAGATCAAATACTGAGGAATCAACGTGAGGTGTCGAGGTTGTCATGCGAGAAAAATATCCCCACCTATTTTAATAATTCCGGGACGAGATTCTTTTAAGGGGGAAGACTGTAATATCCCAATTTTTTGGGGCTTTGTAAAGCAATTAGGGAATAGTAATCTAGACGAGTGGAGAAAACTTTTTAGCCCGCACTATATTAATATGTGTAAATTAAGTTTCCGAGTCGACATTGCATTTATACAAACCAAATGAGTGTATGTAAAAGTCATTAGTTTTCGAAGAAAACCACTTTTGTAAAACGACTTTATTTATGAACCCTCGAGAGATACGAGAATCTCCTTACGATCAAGAATCTAGAATTCGAATAATTAAAACCCAAGTACAAGGTTTCAAAGCATAAAAGACTTATAAGAAAAGGATTTACCCCGTAAATCACTTACGAAGAATTATTACGAAAATGAATAAGCGACCAAGAAAATACGTAAGCGAATAAACAAAATATATAAAGCCCATGCAACTTCCCATGCAAGCCATGCAAACTAATTAGTAAGAATGTACGCAAGGATTGACAATCAAATAGTAACCAATCAAAGAGCATTGTAACTTAACTAAGGCAAATAGTAACCAAACATGTAGGTTGTAGTACTTGGCTATAGTTTTGGCTTTGAAAATTAGACATGCTAAAAGATATGTACTAAGATTTGTATATCCAAGATTATATACACAAACAAGCCAACTCTTATTCAAGAAGAAACCAAGAACATCTCTCTCTCCCCCATTTCATTCTTCAATTGGGACTTTTAAGAACACCCATGAAAGAAAAATTATAACTTAAGTTACAAAGATTCATAAATCATGTAATTTTTTACCATATCTCCTTCATATCATAGGTAAGCTGTATACCAAATTTCAAGTCAATACATTGAGTTTTCAATTTATAAAAAATGTTTGAAAATGTGGGTGAATAGTGACTCCGAAAATTTCTAACTTCTTTTCTTAATTTTCATGGAAGTTTAAGGCTCCTAAAGCTAGACCAAGGACTCACCAAGCATCATAAATCCAAAGGAGAATCTCCCAATCTACCAAGAAAGGTATAAAACTTCATCCAAACTTTTTAAGCTTTAACTATCAAGAAACTCATGGATCTTGAACATAAGGATAGTTTTGGTGGTAATTTTGATGATTTAAGAAATATTAGTATATTGGAAGTTAAGGATGATGTTGTGGCCTCAAAAACTTTATATAACTGAGTTTATAAATAATTTAAGATGTTGTATTGTTGGTTTTTGGTTGTTAATTAGTAATTTAGAGTTAAAACGAAACACGGATCGTTAACGTAACATCGTTATAATGCTCGAATCACGACGCTTAGTTTTCTGCAAAGTTACAGAATATATAAACTATGTTTTATTGAAAAATAAGGTTTGATAATGATATAGCTTTTTGTAAGGATCGTTTAGGCGCTTGAATCGCTTGATTTTGATTTACGGTTCAAAAGTTAAGTTCGTTTTAGTGAAAATGATTTACTCTACAAAAACTCCTACAAATTACGAATTTTGAAAATATAAATGATCAACTTAATATTATTATAAAATCATGAAATTTTTACGTATGGTAATAAATGGAGTATAAAAAACTACTATAAAATTTCAAGGGAATATATTTATTTATCAATTTTATAAAAATGTTGGAACCGAGGTCTTGCGGAGTGAGAATGCCGAATAAAACCCACTAGTCTAAAGTGCCACTTCGGGATTTTCACCCATGTTTACAGAAAACCGCTTTTAATTAATCTGTTCTAAATTTTCTCTAGATCGTGCACACAAAAATGGTGCATCGATTGGTTAACGGTTTGAGAGAAATCGATGTTTTAGTGAAAGCGGTATGAATAGTGAAACTCCGTAGTTGAACGAATTTTTAAAATATTGTTCACATATTTAAATTCATTTTATCAAAATAAAATTTTTATGATAAATTGTATAAACACTCAAAATGCTCCTTGAGGTGGGTTCGTATTAAAATATTCATTTTTCGATATATTAAAAATGCTAGAGTGCAAGTCACATAATAGTAACATTCGGTAAAGTCAACTCAAGGAGACTACTTTGCCCGTCCATTTCGACCAGGGATTGATACTTATTTTGAGTCTGTCGAATATTGAAAATTATGAAGTATTATAATTATTAGAAATATAAGTAGGTAATGGGATTAGGAATACTGATTAAGATTATGATATTTGTTGATTAGAAAACACAGAACAAGAGGAAGTCGGAAAATGTACCTTGGACTCCAGACAACTTTTCAAACCCTACATTTTAAGAATTATTGTGTTGTGAATGCTTTTAAATATTGCAATATATGCATGATGAACATTTTACAATGTTTTACAAGTTTTTATATATTGAATCACAACATATGATAATTTTGGTATAGTATAATACCATATTTGAAATGATATATTTAGACCGGGAGTATGTCAGTATAAGTGATAGGGGTAAATAAATCATGATTATGTAATTAAATATTACAGTAATTATACATGATTTGGGCTGCTAAGCCCAATAAGAAGATGTATAACATTCAGACCAAAAAGGTTAACATATTGATCAGGCCTGATGGATTAGATCAGGCCTGATGGAACAAAGAAAGCCCAAAAACCCTGAATATTAATTAATTTCGTAATTAATTAATAAGGGAAAAATCAGCTATTGAAAAGAGTCCCAATGAGGACATAAATCCTTGCAGATTAGCCTCTAAGGGACCTAGAATGATAAGGAATTAGTTTCCTACTATTTAGGACCCCAAAGTCCATTCTAATTCAGAGACTTGATCACCAAGTCTCCTATACCAAGTCCAATTCAAGGACCACCAACATCTATATAAGGGGTCTCACCCCCACAAATGAAAACTACATTTTTTGGCTTGATTCTCTAAATCATAGAGATACGTAGGCATCTCGTAAAGGCAGAGTTAAGCTACAAAACACGAGAGCAGCCATTAAAGGCCTTGAACTCCCGAACCTTAGCAATAAATACAGCAAATAATAACCTTAGTTTTTTATCCATAACATTTGGCGCCGTCTGTGGGGAAGCACAACAATAACCATGGCGAAAACACGGAGAACAGTTAGAGCCCTTGGAGGAGGAACACCAACGGGGATAATCCAATTGATTTCTTCAACTGTGGAGGTACCTCCTCATTCAACCTATTCAACCATGCAAGGAGAAGCCCAGATAGGGGCAACTGAACCTCAGCCACAAGGGACGATTCCCTCGGCTACTCAAGGTACGAATCCCTAAGTTCAACAAGTACATGCACCTGTGAATTCTCGACCTATCGGGTACTAATATTCAACTATTGTTACTACTAACCCCCCTTATGGGATGCCCCTTTACCCCGAGGTTGGAGGAAGTGGAAATGCTGGACGTAGTGAAGCACAAGGGCGCTCGCCCCCATACATACAAGGTTTGGATCCTATCCCTGAGGATCAAGAATTTTCTGGTCCTTACACTAAGAGAGACTCCGAATCTTCGGATGATGAAGTAGCCCCAAGAAGGAGACGTGCTGGCAAAGAGCCGATGGCTGATGGTAGCCAACGCCCTCAAAGCACCCAAGGGGCGAATCCCCAAGAAGTGCAGGAAAGAATCAGGGCTCACGAGGCTGAGATTCAAAGGCTGAGGCGCGACTTGGAGGCGCACCAAACCGCCAGACCCCCAATACCTCCTAAGGGGAGAAATCCTCCTCCTATCATAGACCTGGATGGTCCACTATAGAGAAGGGCTGTTGTCCCAAGGGCTGATCCAAGCAATCTTCTTCCACTTGGAGATCCTGATGATCCTACTCCACCCTTCACTGAAGATATAATGAATGCCCATATCTCAAGGAAGTTCAAGATGCCAACTATAAAAGCTTATGACGGCACGGGAGATCCCACTAATCATGTTAGAACATTCTCTAATGCACTGCTGTTGCAGCCCGTGAATGATGCTATTAAGTGTCGGGCCTTTCCTCAAACCCTATCGGGTATGGATCAAAGGTGGTATAGTCGTTTGCCCCCGAACTCTATTGGGTCATTCAGAGAATTAAGTCAGGCTTTTATTAAGCAATTCATCAGCGGGAGAGTACATGAGAAAAGTTCAGCATCTCTTATGAGCATTGTGCAGGGAATAAAGGAATCCTTGAGAGACTATCTGAATTATTTCACAAAGGAGGCTTTAAAAGTCCCAGACCTTGATGATAAGGTAGCCATGATAGCACTGCAACAAGGAACTAGGGATGAGTTTTTCAAGATGTCCTTAGCCAAACGCCCCCCTGAAAGCATGTTGCAGCTCCAGGATAGGGCAGGGAAGTACATCAAGGTGGAAGAAAGCATGAGGAAGACCGTAGTGAGTAATGAGCCCACTGGAGGCAAGAAGCGGAAAACTGATCTGGAGTATATCGCTAAGGACAAGTATCCTAGAACCGAGTAAAACCCTGATTCAACCCCCAAGAAGGGAGGACCTGGGCAAAAGTTCACTGAATACGCTAAGCTGAATGCTCCTAGAAGCCAGATCTTGATGGAAATCGAGAAGATAGAGATATTCGTTGGCCTAAGCCCTTGAAGGTTGATCCTGCAAAGCTAGATAAAAGCAAGTATTGCAGATTTCACAAAGATGTTGGTCATGACACCGATGAGTGTAGACAGCTGAAAGATGAAATTGAGTTCCTCATTCGAAAATAAAGATTGAACAAATACATTGGAGAAGGAGGGGATAGGAATAACAATGGAAGAAAGAACTTTCAAGATTGTAGGAGGGATCAAGATGATCAGGGGAGGAATCCCCAGCCTAGGGGACCTGTGATAAATACAATCTTCGGAGGACCACGACCCCGAGGGCCTGTGATAAACACAATCTTTGGAGGACCAACTGCTGCTGGGTTATCCAAGAACTCCAGGAAAGCATATGCCCGAGAAGTTATGCATATTATTGGGGAAGCCCCGAAGAGGGCCAGGACAGGAGTAATAATGTCTTTTGATGATTCTGATCTGGAGGGTGTGAAATTTCCCCATGACGATCCATTGGTTATAACCCCGATAATAGGGAACAACCCAGCAAGAAGGGTCCTTGTGGATAATGGTGCTTCAGTGGATATCTTGGTCCATGACACCTTTTTGAGGATGGGATATAATGACTCCCAATTGACCCCAACCGACATGCCAATATATGGGTTTGCAGGAGTGGAGTGCCCCGTAGAAGGGATAATCAAGTTGCCAACAACTATAGGACAGGAACCAAGGCAAGCAACTCAGATGTTGGACTTCGTGGTGGTGAAGGACAGTTCAACTTACAACGCTATCATGGGAAGAACAGGGATACACGCCTCCAAGGCAGTCCCTTCTTCCTACCATTCAGTTATGAAATTTCCTACCTGGGATGGAATTGGAGAAGAGAGAGGAGACCAGAAAATGCCTAGAAGCTGTTATGTGGCATCTTTGAGGACAGATGGAGTTGGGGGGCAGGTTCTTCCTATTGAAGATCTGGATATCCAAGAGAATGATGAGAAAAGAGAAAAGTCAGCAGAAGACTTGGTTTCAATTCCTTTAGCCCCCGAAGATCCTGAGAAGGTTACTTTTATTGGAGCAACGGTCGAGGAGCCCCTTAGAGGGAAGTTGGTGAAATTTTTGCAAGAAAATAGTGACGTATTTGCATGGTCAGCAGCTGATATGCCAGGCATAGACCCGGAACTGATTACTCATAAGCTGAATGTGGACCCAAATCGGAAGACAGTGAAACAAAGGAAAAGAAGTTTTGCTCCAGAAAGGGAAGAAGCTATAAAACAGGAAGTGGAGAAGCTCTTGGAGGCTGGTTTCTTTGAGGAGATTCAATTTCCAGAGTGGTTAGCAAACCATGTAATGGTGAAGAAGGCCAATGGAAAATGGAGGATGTGTGTGGACTTTACTGATCTAAATGATGCATGTCCTAAGGACTATTTCCCGTTACCAAGGATCGATACTTTGATAGATACCACTGCTGGGCATGAAATGCTAAGCTTCATGGATGGATTCAGTGGATATAATCAGATCAAGATGCACAAGGATGACATTCCAAAGGTATCATTCATCACTGACTTTGGTGTTTATTGTTATCTAGTTATGGCATTTGGTCTTAAGAATGCAGGAGCCACCTATCAAAGGTTGATAAATAAAATTTTTAAGAATCTTATTGGCAAGACTATGGAAGTTTATGTCGATGACATGTTAGTCAAGAGTCTAGTAAAGACTGACCATATAACCCATTTGAGGGAAGCTTTTGAGGTCCTGAGGTACCACAAGATGATGTTAAATCCTACAAAGTGTGCTTTCGGATTAGGGTCTGGAAAATTTTTGGGATTGATGGTCTCCAAGAGAGGGATTGAGGCTAACCCCGATAAAATAAAGGCAATCCTGGACATGGAACCACCAAAAACTGTCAAGGATGTTCAGAAGCTCACAGGAAGGGTTGTTGCGCTGGGACGATTCATCTCCAAGTCAGGAGACAAATGCTTGTCATTCTTCAAGTCACTAAAGAATATTAAGGACTTTGTATGGAATGAGGAAAACCAGAAGGCATTCGAGGAATTAAAGAAATATATGGCCCAGGCTCCGTTTTTGGCCAAGCCAGCTTTGAATGAAATTTTATTCTTGTACTTAGCTGTTTCAGAGAGTGTCTTGAGTGTTGTATTGGTTAAGGAGGAACTGAAAATCCAGAAACCCGTATATTATGTCAGCAAAATTCTGCATGGTGCTGAGTTGAATTATTCAGCTATTGAGAAATTTGCTCTAAACTTGGTAATGGCTTCAAGAAAGTTACGACCTTACTTTCAGGCTCATCAAATTGAGGTGCTAACGAATCAGCCCCTGAGAAATATCATTCATAGTCCCAAGGCTAGTGGGAGATTGATCAAGTGGGCAATAAAGCTGGGAGAGTTCGACATCAAGTATAAGCCACGAATGACAATAAAAGCCCAGGCATTAGCTGACTTCGTGGTGGAATGTACCATACCCAACCAAGAAGCCGGGGGGCAGGAAGATAACATACCTCAAGACAAGGAAGTTGATAAGGGGGATAAAGAGAAGGATAATAAGGAAAAAAAATATTGGGTTCTCTATTTTGATGGAGCATCAAAAAGGAATTCAAGTGGAGCAGGTTTGGTTTTACAAAGCCCTGATGGGTTCTGAATTGAGTATGCCATGAAGTTAGACTTCCCAACCACAAATAATGAGGCAGAATATGAAGCTCTGATAGCTGGTCTTGGCTTAGCAGGGACACTTAGAGTCAAGAACTTAAAAGTTTGTGGAGACTCGAAGTTGGTCATATCCCAGGTGAAGGGAGAGTTTGAGGCAAGGGATGAAATGATGGCTAAGTATGTCCACCTGGTAAGGGCCGTGATGACCCAATTTGATGAATGTCATGTTGAGCACATTCCAAGGGAGGAAAATGCTAAGGCAGATGTGTTGTCTAAATTTGCTTCATCTGAGATGGAAGAAAGTTCTGGAAGTGTATACTATCACGTTTTGAAAACACAGAGCATTGATGTTAAGCTTGTGGCTCCTATAGGCCTGGGGACATCATGGATTGATCCCATTAAGGCTCACATTCAAACCGGTTGGTTACCAAACGATGCTACTGAGGCACGAAAATTGGTTGTTCGAGCACTAAGATACTCTTTGATAGATGGAATTTTGTATAAAAGATCTTTCTTGGTTCCCTACTTAAGATGTCTCAGGCCCGATGAGGCTCGCTTGGCTCTTGAAGAAGTACATGAAGGCATATGTGGGAAACACTTGGGGGCAGGGCCTTGGCTCATAAGATACCCCGTTTAGGCTTCTATTGACCAGAAATGATGGCTGATGCCAAAGAATATGTGAAAAAATGTGATCGCTGTTAGAAGCACGCACCAGTTGTTAGAAAAACCCCCGAGATGCTGACCTCTATTAACTCGCCCATCCCCTTCGCTATGTGGGGAATGGATATACTAGGGCCCTTCCCCATGGCCACGACACAAAGGAAGTTCCTGATTGTAGCCATTGATTATTTCACCAAGTGGATTGAAGCCAAACCCTTGGCCAAGATCACAACTAAGCAGGTTACATAATTCCTGTGGGAAAGTATTATGTGCCGGTATGGAATTCCCCGCATCCTAGTCATTGACAATAGAACACAGTTCAACAACGAGGAATTCAAGAAATATTGTGAGAAAAATGAAATTGAGTTTCGATTCACATCCGTGGCTCACCCGCAAGCCAACGGGCAAGCGGAAGTGGCAAATCGAATAATCCTGGATGGACTAAAGAAGAGGATCGAGAAGTCAAGGAATAACTGGGTGGATGAAATACTCCCCATACAATGGGCCTATAGGACTACCTGTAGAGTCACGACTGGAGCAACTCCCTTCATGTTAGCATATGGTGCAGAAGCAGTTGTTCCTGTAGAGATCTCACATTCCTCCCCCAGGATTCAAGCTTTCAATGTTGAGGAAAATGAAGAAGGGCAAAGGTTAGCCCTGGATCTAATTGACGAAGTATGAGATGAGGCACATGCGAAGATAGTGGAATATCAGAAAAAAGCTTCATTCTACTACAACCTAAGGGTTAAAGAAAAGTTCTTCAAACAAGGTGACTTAGTCTTGAGGAAAGTGGAAGCTTCTGGTGTAGGACAAGGAGGGAAACTTGCCCCAAATTGGGAAGGGCCATACAAAGTCAAGAGCGTTCAGGGTAGAGGAACCTACAAGCTGGAGACTATGGATGGTTTTGAAGTCCTGAGAACTTGGCATGCCCAAAACCTGAAGGTTTACTATGTGTAGAACAGTTAAAGTATGATTCTCACTTGTCAGTATGACAAGTAGGTTTAAAAGCACCTTGAAGCTTTGCTTGCTTAGGATTTTTCTATATAGAATCTATGTTTAGATTTTATCAGGGTTGAACCCATTTCAGGTAAGGTATCAAGAATACTAAGTTATAATATACAGCATTCAACTTAATCTCAGCTTATTAGATTGATGCATTGTGAAGGATAAAACCAAGTTATAGACTTGAGTTTGAAAAATCGAAAGAAAAAATACGACGATACTTGGGCAAAATACGACTGAAAATAATAAAAGTCAACTACAAAGTTCAATATTGTCTAAGAAAGAAGAAATAAATAAAAACTTAGGCCTTGGAAGGCTAAGATTCTTCGGAACCACTATCCGAAGTCTCCTCGGATGTCTCTTCAGTCGGTCCCTCGGAAGTCTCCACAGAGGTTCCCTCGGAACTATCTTCAGGCTCTTTGGATGCTACAGGAGACGCTGGTTTAGGAGACGCTGGCTTTGGAGGCTCTTCTACCCTGGCCTTCTTTATAACGGGCTCCGGCTCCTCCTCCGAAGAAGATTCCACCTCTTCAGAGCTGGATTCGAACTCCTTTCTCTTTTGTCTTTGGCCTTGACTCCCCGATGGGCCGTCCTTATAGCTGACTGGATGAAAGAGGGCATCATGCTCCACCATTAAATCCTTGAACTCCTGTGTGTCCATCCAGCCGTCAAGGGCTTTATCCTTTTGAGCCTTGAGGATAACATTTTCAGCCCGGGCCATTTCTAAGTCTGAAGTAGATGAGGCAAGTTGGGCTTCAAGGGCCTCTATTCTTTGGTTGGCCTCCTCCAGCTTCTTGTTCGCATCCTCGAGGCCAACCTTCCAAGCCTTGGCTTGGTGAATCACCCCTTGAAAATGGGCGTTCGCCTACAAGATACACAGCAAAGGTAAGAAATGAAAAAAAATCAAAAAGGCAAAAAAACTACGAATGGCAAAGAAAATAGACGTACCGTCGCCAAAGCCTGAGCTCCGAAAAGCTCGTTAGCCTCCAATTCCTATTGAAGGACAAAGTCTTGATAGTCAACCGGGGAAATGGAATGCATAGACCATTCCTTGGCAAGCGCTGTGTTGCCAACAATCAAATCCTTGCCCCGGATTCCCCAAGCAGGTTGGAAGTAAGACCCTGCTTTTTGCTTGGTACGTAAAACTTGGCTGGGGCCTTCTTCGTCTGGTTCCTTTGCCTGGAGTAGGAACTCCGGGAAATGATCCCCAAGGCGCGGGTGTTTAAAGACCTTTCCAGCAAGCTTCATCCTGGTTGTTTCCAGGTCTTTAGGCTTTATAGCCTCCTCAATTTTCTCAGCCACTGCAACAAATAAGATAAGTGAGTTGAGAAGTTAGCAAAGTAGAAGATAGAGGGAACGAAAACAACTAGATAAGGAAGGAAACGTACTCTTCTTAGGGATGGGAGAAAGGCCGCGTTCTACAAGAACGGTCTCCCTGATAAGATCCCAAGAATGGGAAGTCCCATTATCTTGCGTAAGGAGGTTGAAAGCTCTAGTCTCCTCCTCAGACAAAATTATATCGTTTGGGCTCCCATCTACGGCTAGCCCAAAAGACGAGCGAAATAGGGTGCCCCAATCGCCACCCTCCCAAACGACGAACAGAAAATCTTTCTTCCACCCCAAGTTGTTGTCAAGGATGGACTTCCCGTTCACTATGTGGGGAACAGTTGGGCGCTGGTTTAAAGAAACCCACCCCGGATTCTTGTCAGGACTCTTCTTGAACTGGAAAATCTTTCTAAAAACAACAACAGAGGTAGAGACATTGTGCTTGGCGCATTACGACAGATAGCACAGAATCAACCTCCAAGAGTTAGGAGGGAGTTGGCAAGGGCTGATGCCCACATCAGATAGCAAAACAGGGATGAATGGGTGAAAGGGGAGTCTAATACCTGCCCTTAAAGTATCCCTGTAGACGCATAGTGCGTCTTTCCTCCACTGACAGACCCTGTCGGTCGGACCTGTAAGAACTAGCTTGAAAGGATCCTTGATTCTGAAACAACCGCTCAACTTGTCAAGCTCTTTTGGATCCCGCAAGGCACTGATATGGTCGTGCGCGTCTAGATGCGCATCTGATGGGTACTCGTCCCCTCGTGTGTTGATCGTATCAATCAAGGAAGTGTACCTTGACCGAATGGGGAATTCATTGGACTTTCTGGCCACATTCATCTTGGCCAAACGGGTCATTTTCTTATCAGCCGTTTGGAAAAAAAAAGGCACATAAGAAGACAATTTTAAAACTCAAACTATGCAAAAACAAGCATAAAAAGTAAAGGGAGAAGTCTTACCTGAAGTAATGCTCCTAAAAAAGGCTTTGGGGCTTAAGATACTCCGACTTACTGTTATTGCTCTGAGATTCTTAACAGAAGAAGAAAGAAGGAGAAGTTAGAAATGAGAAAGTGATGAGCAGTAGACTCTACTCACTCCTTTATATAGGAGAAAAAGTGAAGTTGAAGGGACAAAAAGCCCAGTAAGAATAAAGGCCCAAAGAAAAAATCCCAGAAATGGAACATTCCAGAATATTCCAAGGAATTCCAAAGAAATTAAATAAAAATTCCCGAGAATTCTAGAGAATTCTAAAGAAGGTGTTTTAATATATTAAGCCCAGATTAATAAGAGGCCCAGTGGGAGGCCCAAATCCAATTAGGATTTGGAAAAATAAAAAGCCCAAATCCAATTAAGATTTGGAAAAATAAAAAGCTCAAATCCAATTAGGATTTGAAAAATAGAAGGCCCAAATCCAATTAGGATTTGGAAAAATAGAAGGCCCAAATCAAAGACCTAAAAAAGATAAGGCCCAATCCAAAATTTTCAAATAGACCAGGATTGAGGTCGAATTTCAGACCAAGATCGAGGTCGAATTCCTGAATCAAGCATAATATTTTTCAAGAATGGGGTGCAGAAACCTAGACTAAAATCCAGGTCGAAGAATCGACTAGGATCCTGGTCGAAATCCAGGTCGTGAATCCTAGTCGAAATCTAACGACCAGGAAGCAAATAAGCACAGAAGTCTCGACTAAGATCTAGGTCGAAGGTTCGACTAGGATCCTGGTCGAAACCCAGGTCGTGGATCCTAGTCGAAACCAAACGACTAGGAAGCAAAAAAAGACACTAGTTTTTGACCAAAATCCAGGTCGAAGGTTCGACTAGGATCCTGGTCGAAAGCCAGGTCGTGGATCCTAGTCGAAGTCCTTCGACCAGGATTGGAAAGCTGGCCCAAAATTCGACTAGGATCCAGGTCGAAATTTCGACGAGGATCCTAATCGAAAAAGGGCTGAAAATTTGAGAATATTTGTGAAAAATTGCAGAAAATTTGAAAAAATCTCGGAAAAAGGGAAAATTCCTGAAAAATACCAGAAAATTCCTAAAAATAGGGAGAAGGTAAGAAAATAGAAGGGGAAGTTTTTAAACGACCCTGAAGCCACGTACAAGGCAGATCGTTGTAAGCGTGTAGATCGCTCCACACTTTACGCAAAACGATATCCTCAAAGGGAATGAACAAACTTAACTTTTGCGAAATCTTATACGGTTTCCCAAAAGTTGGGGGGCAAATGATAGGGATAAATAAATCCTGATTATGTAATTAAATATTACAGTAATTATACATGATTTGGGCTGCTAAGCCCAATAAGAAGATGTATGACATTCAGACCAAAAAGGTTAACATATTGATCAGGCCTGATGGATTAGATCAGGCCTGATGGAACAAAGAAAGCCCAAAAACCCTGAATATTAATTAATTTGGTAATTAATTAATAAGGGAAAAATCAGCTATTGAAAAGAGTCACAATGAGGACATAAATTCTTGCAGATTAGCCTCTAAGGGACCTAGAAGTATAAGGAATCAGTTTCCTACTATTTAGGACCCCAAAGTCCATTCTCATTCAGAGACTTGATCACCAAGTCTCCTATACCAAGTTCAATTCAAGGACCACTAACATCTATGTAAGGGGTCTCACCCCCACAAATCAGAACTACATTTTTTGGTTTGATTCTCTAATTCACAGAGATACGTAGGCATCTCGTAAAGGCAGAGTTAAGCTATGAAACACGAGAGCATCCATTAAAGGCCTTGAGCTCCCGAACCTTAGCAATTAATACAGCAAATAATAACCTTAGTTTTTTAATCCATAACAATAAGTTTATAAAAACCCGAAAATATTGCGGAGGTGTTTATATTTGAGAATATTTATTCTAGCGTGTAGCGTAGTATTATATATTATATACCGAGAGTCGGTCGGTATAATTATTTAAAACCCGGAAGTATTCCGAGGATGTTTTGGACAACTAAAAGTCCGTAGCTATTTTATTCCAAGGGACTCGATGTCCTCTTGTGAAACATTAATTACCTTAAATTTATTTAAAACAATTTCTAAAGAACGTATTCCCTCAACTATATTTAGTTACCCGATCAATGAATATTATTTTGGATATTCATTTAAATAGGAGAAGTATTCTCCATGATTATTTATTTCAAACTCAATTATTTTATATTTATTAAAGATTAGTTTAATTATTTTCAAATATTCTTTTAAAATATAACTATTCAAGATTTAATGATTTAATAATTTATATTTAATTATTAAATATTTATTAGATGATTTAAAATGATTTAGAGATTTAAAAATCTATTTATAAAATATTTTATGAACTCCTGAAAATTAGTTTAATACTTTCGGATCGTCGAAATATATTATCTCGATCTATTTTAAATATTTAGACTATAATGTCAAGAGAAACTCCCCTGAATTATTTATCTGTTGGCAACAGTCAACTCACACTATCATAATACTTCCTCCGAAAATTTTCGGAAGTATATATATATATACATATCAATGTGTGCCTATCAACAAACAATATGTTTGGGGAACAATATAAGTTCCAGATATATGATAGGATTTTTACAAGGACAAGGAGGGGTAGACTGTAGTAATTTATGGACTAGGGAGACTACTATTTACTACCGCATGAGAAGATACCATAAATACTGATGAACATATGGAGTATGTGTATCTGAGAGGGATGGACACAAAACCGTGACTTGAGAGGGATATACGCGAAGTATTTACCTGAGAGGGATGGACACAGAAAAGGTCTAAATGCGGCCAGGGTGATAACCGATAACAAAAGGGAATCGTCCTTCTTCATGTAGAGAACAATAATAATATTCTGTTGTACGACTGATCATCGTATAATAGGGGCTCCGTTGAATGTCCTATTCTTCCAATTGGAATTGAGATGCAATACCGTAACCCAACCGTAGGCGCTGGGTTTAGCATTAAGGTATTTGTAGACTAAATAAGTCAATCAAAAATATTGTTTCGAAATGAGGTGTATATCCCCAAGAAAATGATTCTCTTGAATATATAAATCGATAACATTTTCAAGATATTTTGATATATATATATATATATATTTATATAATATCTGATTTAATTTAGAAAAGGAAAAGGTGTATACCACCAAGTTTTCAAATCGTCCTATTATATGATGAAGTATTATGTTAACAGTTATTTCCAATATGTTATATAAATTATGGCTGAGCATTATTGCTCACTCTTGCTTTCTTTTAAATGTCACAACACAACAAATAACCAGCATGCCAATAAGAGACCTAGTCGACTGCAGCCACGAAGAGAAGTCCTTGCAACATTGCTTCAGGAAAGTAAAACATTTAGATAGGATTCAGATAATTGTAAGATTATTGTAACTTCATGTAGAGGTTACGAATAATAGTTTGAGATCATGTAAAGAACATTTGAGTTGTAATAACAAATGATACTTGTTTACATCATTTCTAAGCCTATAACTTGTGTGTGTTTGAGATTGGGGTCTCTTGGATTATTGAATCAATACAGGTTATACATGATTGATGGATAGAGTGACGACCCATATTTTTGACCCCGAATTTGGGGGCGTTACATTGTTTACCTTAAAAAGCTTTACAAATTGCTTGACTATTGGAGATCCAAAACTTCTTCAATTACCACGCATCCCGCTCTCGCGATCTACGCTTTATCCGTATCCATAGAATGCTTGAACGCAACGATTTAATGTGTACAAGCACAAAATCGTTTTTTCTTGCTCTCTCCATCTTCTCTGTTGGTGGCTAGGTTTTTTTTAATAAAAGTCATGCATACAAAATCAGCCACAAAAGAGATATTATATAGAGGATAGAAAAATAAATTATAACTCTTAAATAATTAGAAGTTATTATTAATTCAAAATTCCTATTTGTATAATAATTAAGTCTCGCTTAATTACTTAACAACTGAATTTCATAATCAATATTAGTAAATTCAAATATCATTATTTATCTAATTAATTAAGTCAAACTTAATTAATATTATAAATAATTCAAATTACTTTAAATTAATTTAAATCCAATTTAAATTAAATAATCATTCAAGCATTATTTATGTGTGACCCTATAGGTTATTATTACGTTGGAAATGAATTATATATCTACTTTAAAATTATAAATAATTAGTGGCATCTAGTATTACATCATTTCTACTCAAGTAATAATAATTAAATTGGTGATCGATTAAACCTTTGGTGAATAATGTACAATGTAATATAATAACTTTAACCACATGTTATAGATTGAACTAGAGGCATGTATATGTCATTATCATCATAGTTTCATTCAGGTTTTCTTGATTAATGGGTAGACTATCTCATCAAATCAATATTTGAGCGCGGTCAGGTATTTCATAGTCTAGCCCACACAAGAGGCTAATAATATCGCTCCTAAAATTAGGAGGGTTAAATCCTTTCTAGATCGTTCATACATCTCATACGATTCATAATATACCCGAAATACACTTTTATCATTATCCAGTCAAAGATAACTTTTAATGTAATCAAAGTACATTAATTCTCGTATAAAAATATAATAATTTCAATTATAAGGACAATTACATCATTATCACAGTGGAATTACTTATGACACAAAAGACATGTAGAATCTCGCATTGGGTCTGTTCAGCACTATGTACATTTACATATGCCTGTGTTTTTTACTTTAGTATCACTATACCTGTGATCAATAAGATGTGATCACCAGTCAACAAACACACAAGTCTTAACGCATTATTATTGTCCCTTAATAATAATACTCGACTAAGGATGTTTAGGAATACTGATACTATTCTTATAATCTCATTTCTAAGTCACGTACTTAGAGATATAGAATTTATATCATTTTCCAAGGACTTTAATTAATCTAACATTTATATCGCAGTAAATTAAGACATAATAAATATAAAGAGAATAATCGATAGAACATAAACATTAATAATCCAAATGTCTTAAATTAAAACATTATAGTGTTGTCTCTAGGGAATAAATATTAACAGTGCATTCAAGAAGCTGGACGAAACAATGTCATCTAAGTGGTAACAGACAATGCATCAAATAATATGGCTATAGCAAAGCTACTGAGGGATAAAGGGCCACATACATTCTGGACATCATGTGCAACATATACACTCAATTTTATGCTTGAATCCATAGGTAATTCTGCAGCCTTTTTATCCATTTCTCTATACCTTTTTTTATTCAGTTTTCTGCACCTTTTTTAAAAGTTTTTGCACTAGTTAATATTTGTTTCTTTTATGCGTCATGGTAATTATTTAGTGTTTTCTATTTCAAGTAAAACTCCTAAATATAAATTCGTGATTCCACTACGCCATAAATGGGCTATTGTAATGCCTAAATGGTGTTATAATAGGCCCCAAAAGCGTTACAATAGGTCTATTATAACACCAGGGGGTGTTACGTATACGAGCATTACAATAGACACCCTATTGTAGCACTCTACTGATCTATTGTAACAGAGAGGAAAACGTTATAATAGGCACCTACTTTAACACTAACTGGCCCAAATTTAACACAAACTGAGTGATACAATAGCTTGATCAAGATTGCAAAAGTGGGACCCACAAGGGTGTCCCATTTAACCTATTGTAACAGTCTGTTTTATATACTGTAACACCATTTTTTTGTAATTAAGCAACAATAACATATGTAATGTAACACTATATATAATCATATATTACATTAGAGTAGGGCAAATGTAACCATTAATTTTAAATTTTTTGAAATATATGCTTAATTTAAATAACAATCCCATGAGCAGCAAAACATCAAAGTTGTCATACATAAGAGTCTTAATATCCAAACCATACTACTAGATAATAGATAACAGTGTCAACTCCATACCATTCTACTACTTTACATCCAAACTAGGCCAACTTCATTTAATCACGCCCCAACACATATCACGACTATGACAAAAGTACTAGATTATCAAAGACTAGATTACAACAAAAGTATGTGTACAATAATAAACTCTGAGCAAGATACCCTCAAGGTACGCCACTTGACATTTCCACCTCGAACACGCACTCTCCTAATAGTCTTGTTGCTGGAAAACTTGGTATTTGCAGGCTGTGTTCCCAACTCATACCTAATATAAAAAAACCAACCTTTAATTCAACCATCAAATCTACATAACTGATACCACCGTCATGCTCTTACGACTATATTACACAAATGAAATCAACCAACTACGTGTAAAACATGCCAAACTAATATACTTGTTATACATGTTAATAAGCCGACAAACATTCCATTTATGTAAAACACTGAAGAACAATAATTCAGTGTATATATGATTGAAAATCAGAGCAACTATCATTTCAAATATAAAAAATCGAACTAGCCATTAAAGAATCAAAAGTAACAGTAACTTATAAGTTTGATCCATATCACTATATTTACAAATAATAGGTTACCTGCAATAGATCACTATATTTACAGAATTATCAGCTCGGTCCTGCTGTGCCTATTTACAGAATCAAATCAAAATTTAATAAAAAATGGACCACATTATAAGTTATAATAATAACTACAAGTCTATGCATTGCACATGCATTTTATTACTGTTTGGACACAACTGGCATGGATATAGGAACCCAAAACCCTAAATGTAAAGACATTAATATTGTGTTCCTCTCGGATGCTATTGTTGCAGGAGGTAGAAGAGTTGACTGTTCCCCCAACTGCTTCAATTTATTACACCTATTCACACTGTAAATTATTTATGATACCCCTCTTTTTCAACATTTTAGTAGCTTTGTAATAAGATCTAGTGAAGTCTAATAGTAGCTGGCAAGATTAATTGATCTCTTGACAAATTAGTGCGAACTTGATTAAAATGTACTGAAGGGAGAAATGATTTGGGAAAAAATATATGAAAAAGAGCAAATGCCACTTACAGTAGGAGCTCAACAAGCTGTTCACAAACACCTGCTTCAATTACGGCTTGAATTCTATCATTTGTTCCATCAGAAAGATAAGAGAATGCCCAGCATGCATCTGTCAGCACCTCCTCGTCATTTTAATAAAGAAGGCGCTGGAGTACAGGGAGAGCTGGCCTCATCTGCCAATAATTCAGAAAATTTACTACATAATACAAAGAATTATTCTCAATGTTTTGTCTGGAGAAACAACAAAGCATGCGTAAGAAATTAACCAGCTCAGATGGAGGCTGTGGCTTTCCCCGACAAAAATTCGATAGTGTCCACACATCATTTCTTAACATCGGAAGCTTGGAATGCTCATTTAACTGAGCTAATAAAGGCATTAAAGCCCCATCACTAAGAACATGATCACGACACCGAGGAGAGTCACCAGCTATATTGCCCAAAGCCCACACAGCCTGCATGTGCAGATAGTATCTTTTAATTCACCAGTTAACATTGTGCTCCCAGATAATTTGAGAATTTGGAACAGACATCAGTTTTTTAAAATTCACCTGCTCTCGAACATTATCACTGGAAGAACCCATAAGTTGCACAAAGATAGGAACAGTCCCATGATCAATTACCACTTTTGTATTTTCCGAGGTCCCAGAAGCAATATTTGTAAGGGCCCAGGCAGCCTCAAACTGTAAAAGATGCAAATATCCACAGTTCTCAAGAAACATAATGAAGATAAAGTTTGGATAGAATGAAATATAGTACTCCTGTAAACCTAGAGCTGCGGGATGTCTGCCCTCATAAGAAATTCGACAAATCGCGGAACTACCCCTGATTGTATAACTTCCTCAATGGGAGGGTTTCTTCCTGTTAATTAAATTTTCCTCAAAGGAAAACTGTCTAATAATATCAATTAACAAACTTAAAAACATGAAAGCAACATTCTCTTACCTTTTGAAAGCAATTTACGAAACTGTGTTGTAGCGTCCAACTGCATATTACTGTCCAGTGACCAAATCTTATTAACCATAGAGGGAAGACTTTCAACCTGCAACAACATTTAATAATCACAGCGTGTTGGATACCATCTTCTCTCGGTTACAAGAAGTTGGGGTTTAGTCTCGATGGAGGCATGTGTGTGAGTGTCAGCACATCCATCAAAACCTTGTTCGACATTGAAAGAGGGCGGGATTCACCACAGAGCATATAGTGGTACAGCAGGGTGCGAAGATTTAATAAAAGGTCGAAGTTTTACCTGTAAGAAGATGGATTCTTGGGCCAAAACTTGTAATTTACATCAGATGGAAACAAATGATCAAACCAGTCTTTAATTCCATTAACTTCATTTTATAACTTAGTTCCATATCCCTCTACACTGTTAGCCCCGGGTGGCTTTGCATAAACTATATTCAAATAAAAATAAAAGATAAATGCATAAAATGAAAACCAATCAAATTAGTATTAGAAAAGACCCAATAGTGCTTTAAAAAATTGAGTGAATTCTGAATTTTTAATGAAACTTGTCTTCTCTGAGACAACAAAAGTATCTTGTACAAGCACATCCTCTGGAAAGGAAGAAAGCAGTTAGGATCACAATCCCAAAAATGCATCGACTTTTCAATTACGATGCATTCAAAAACAATTGAAAAACCTAATCAGTCCAAAACCCCTAATTACTCAAACATCTAAGTCAAATACCCTAACTAATTAAATACAAATAAACCACTAATCAAAAAAAGAGAGAAGAAAATACTCTAATTAGTCAAATACAAATAAACCACTAATCGAAGCGAAGAGAAGAAGATGCTAAGAAGTTCAAAACCCATATTATCTCCAAATCAAAAAAATTAAAAATAAGAAATCTAACCAGAGTGAAGAAGAAGATTTTGTAATGGTTGTTGTAGTCGGTCAATGAGAGATAGAGGGAGCGTGAGTGTAACGGCCGGGAACAAAGAGTGTCGGTTTTGTGGTTGAAGAGAAACGGAGCCGATAAAGGGGGTCGAGGGAGAGGGTTTGAGAGAAGGCTGAGAGAGATTTGCAGAAGTCCCTTTTGTCGGAAGTGTGTTTTCATTTGGGGGGAATACCGCCCAAATATTTCACAAAGTAAATTGAGCATAATTTTTAATTTTTTTTAATTTTTCTTTTTAATTATTTAATTATTATTTATTAGATAGTAAAACAAAAAACAAGTATTTGTGCTCATGTATAAAAAATTCTAAAATTTGAATTATATTATATGTTACATTAATCATTCACTAGTAACCCATAATATAATTTTTATACTAATTTATGATAATATTTTCCACCTTAAAATTTTTAAAAATTAAAAAAGTATCTAATGTAACACCAGATGTTGGTGTTACATGTTATGCAACACCAGCATTTTTCTGTAACACTAACTTTATAGTTATTGTAACACTAATGAAGAGGTGTTACAATAGAACAAAAACTAATTAGCTAATGTAACGCTTCTTGTAACACTTGCATTACAGTAGCCTACTTATGGCGTAGTGTTCATAAAATTTTGGCTTTGATGAAAAAGTATACAAGTAAAGATATATTGTGAGGCCGGAAGTTACACGATTTGCAAGTTCTTTCCTTACGATGCAAAGTGTATTGGAGAAACAACAAAAGTTCAAGTTTATGCTTCTCCTAACAGAATGGGGTTAGTGCAAGTTCTCAACTAGAACAAATGGTCTTGCCTCTTATGCGATAATTGTTAATCAATCATTTTGGACTAATCTTGCAATGTGTTCAGAGTTGTTCAAACCTTTAGTTAAGGTTTCGAGGCTTGTTGATAGAGATTGGCGTCCATCTATGGGTTCCATATCGAATGAACACAAAGATGCCAAGAAAGAAATTATCAAGCTTTTTAAAGATATAAAAGAGATATATAAACCCATAATCGAAATCATTGACTCGAGCTAAGGATCGACTTGATAGCCCTTTGCACTTAGCCAGACATTTCTTAAATTCTTATTACTACTATCGAGATGATAAGGCGCAAAGAGATCCGGCATGTATGACGACTATTTTTAACATGTATTGAAGCTTTCTTTCCTGATAATTTTCTTGTCCAGCACCTGATTTCCAATATTGAGTTGCTAAAAATGTAAAGGAATGGAAGGAATGTTTTGAAAAAATAGCCAAATGGGCTGAATAGCTAATAATGATAATTTTCACGTTGGTAAGTAAATATTTATTTGCTCTGAATTTCTATATTTATATCTTATTTAGTCTTCAACTGCACCTTAATATTTTCTACTTCAACCAGATGGTGGTCAAATTATGGTGATATATGATAGTCATGAAAATACTTTCATTAACCTCAAGTTCTTCGGGATGTGAAAGAAATTGGAGTACATTTGAGGGAGTAAGTTGGTTGATTAAAATTACAAAATTATTTTATTAAATGATTGTAGTATAATTATAACTTATAACTATAAGTATTGACTTACTGTCTCTCTTATATTTTTTAAAAATTCATACCAAAAAGAGGAATAGATTAGATATTGTGAGAATGAGCCATCTAGTATATATTAAGTTGAATTCAGTACTCTTCATCAAGAAAAATAAAATGAAATAAAATTATGATGTATTAGTCGCTAATGATGCTAGTATTGCTCAGGGTTGTATAATTGACGGGGGTGACGATGATGAAAAACTTCCCTTGAATTCAAAAATCACAAGAGAGGAAATTGGTGAAGCAACTGGGAGGACGGTTCAAGAACTTGATGAAAAAGATTTCAATCGGATGATAAAGTTAATAATGATGAAAATCTCATGTTTAACTTCGACGATTTTGATCAACAAGGATGGTGAAACAATGTAGTATTTCTAAAAAAATTATAGTTTGATAATTTTGAATGTTAAATAAATATGTCTTTTTCAAGTTGATTATGATTTTGTGAATGTGGATGTTATTGATTTATCATATTATGTGGATGTTAAATATTTAAAAATAATATTCCATATTTTATTTAATTACACACACACACACACACATATATATATATATATATATATATATATATATAATCCGCTTAGTGATCCGCTTTTAAAATCGCTTAAGCGTTAGAAAGTGATCTCGCCACTTAGGCCCGATTTGTGTTTTTCACAACACTGATTATAATTTAATTTTAAGTATATATATTTGATTTTTTTAATTAATTTAATTATGAATTATAATAATAGAATCAACAATCAAATAAAGATAAAATGTCACATGAAAATAAAAGTAATTAAATATTAAATGAAATCATAATTATTTTGAAGGGAAAAGAGCTAATTTATCCGACGACTATGCCAATAATTTATTTTTTTGAAAGATTTATTATCGTGAAATTATCTATCTTGTATTACATTTTAAATTTTTGAAAGTATATATTTTATGTTACATATTAGATTTTTATGTTTTATGAAATTTATGTTTTTTAAATTTTTATTTAAAAAAAATTCATTATTTTAAATATATTTCAATCTTAATTCATTTACATCTAATAATATCAACAATATTATTAGAAAAAAGAAATAGTATTATAATTGATATGGGTAAAAAATTACGCCCTAAAGACATAATAAATGTCCTATTAATTACACTTGAAATTCATGTCTGAAGCCCATTACAAACTAGGTCGGTCAAGGCCTATCACGGACTGAAAAATGGCCCAGGCCCACAATGTCCATGAACGAAGGTTGTTCATGGATAAGGCCCAATACGGATGAAGAATAGAGACGTGACTTCCAACGAGAACTCTAACTCCTACAAGGAAGGATCTAGAATCTGTTGCCTTACAAGAGTCCTAATTGCCTTCTAAATTGGAGACTTGTCCACCAAGTCTCCCAACCTAAGTCTAACCCTTAACTCAACCTCTACATAAAGGGCTCCACCCCTCAAACTAAAACTTCGTTTCTGGCTAGATTCTCTACAACACCAAGATATGTAGGCATCTTACGAGTACAAGCAGTCCATAACGCGAGAACAACCATTAAAACTCGAAACTCAAAAACCCTAGCATTAAATACTAACAAAACCATAGTTTGTATTCCAAAACACTTGGCACCATCTATGGGAACGTAACAAAAACCATGGTAAGCACCCGGAATAGAAGTAACACTGGAACCACCGATCTAACCCCCATCATGGACACTCGCGTCATTCATTGAGATCCCAGTGTAGTCGACCAACGCAAATCTCGGCGGAGGAGTTCTTACGGTGACAACTGATGCCCAGACTCAAGGGACGAATCCCCCAATTTAACATCCACCTCTAGGAATGAATCCCCCAATTCTTCTAGGGACGAATCCCCCCTTTCACAGCTATAGGCGCCGTTAAATTCTCAACTTGTTAGGGATGAGTTCTCAACGGTCGTGATTCCAAGAACCACTAATCCACCTTACGGGATGCCTATATACCCTGAGGTTGGAGGAATTTGGCTCTTGCAGCAAGAAGAAGGACAAGGGCGGACGCATTTATATGTCCATGGCTTGGACCTCATCCCTGAAAATTGAGACTTTTTTGGACCTTGTTATGACATAGATTCCGATATATCGGATGAGGAGATAGCTCCAAGCAGGAGGCAAGCTAGAGAGGAGCCTATGCTAAGTGGCTATCAACATCCTTGTGACACCCAACGGGCAATTCCTAAGATATCTAGGAGAGGATCAAGGCTCATGAGGCCGAGATCCAAAGGTTGAAGCATGATATAGAGATGCATCGACCGCCAAGGCCTCCACCGGTAGAAAGATCAATGGACTTTCCCCTTGTCATAGACCTGGAAGGTCATACATCAAGGCAGAGGGTTGTTAGTCCAAGGGCCTAGGAGATCCCGATAATCCTAATCCCCATTCACCGAAGAGATTATGAATGACAGCATCACAAGGAAGTTCAAGATGCCCACCATCAAGGCATATGATGATATTAGCGACCCGGTGAATCCTGTCAGGATATTCTCCAATGCCCTATTACTGCAGCCCATGAACGACACCATTAAGTGTCGAGCCTTCCCTCAAACCCTGTCAGGTATGGATCAAAGATGTTATAGCCATCTACCCCCAAATCGCTTGGATCCTTCAGAGATCTTATCCAAGCCTTTATTAAGCAATTCATCAGTGGCATAGTGTACCATAAGAGTTTGGATCCTTTCATGGATCTTATACACGGTATAAATGAATCCCTTGGAGATTATTTGAACTGGATCTAGATGATAAAGTAGCTATGATAGCCCTACAGCATGGGACCAGAGATGAGTTCTTTAAGATGTCCCTAGAGAAATGCCCTTAGAAAGCATGTTACAGCTCCGGGATAGGGTTGGAAAGCATATTAAGGTAGAGGAAAGTATGAAGAAGGTGGTGGTAAACAATGAACCCACTGGCAACAAGAAGCAGAAGACGGATCAGGAGTACGATGCCAATGATAAATATCCTCGAATTAGCAAGAACCCTGAATCCACTTCTAAGAAGAACAACTACCGAGATTCACTTAGTACGCAAGGTTGAACGCTCAAAGGAGCCAAATCCTTTTAGAAATTGAGAAGGATAAGGAGTTCAGATGGCCGCAGCCATTTAGGGGAGAACCTGACAAAAGAGATAAGGGCCAATATTGTAGGTTCCATAGAGATATTGGTCATGACACCGATGATTATACACAACTCAAGGATGAGATCGAGTATCCAATCCAAAGAGGAAAGTTTGGGTAATTCACCAAGGGTGAAGAGGCTGGAAGCCTGTAAAGAGATAATGATCGAAGAGATAACGATCGAAGAGGCAATAACCGAGATTGTAACCCACGGCCCCTAGGGCCAGTAATCAACATGATCACAGGAGGGCCAACAGTTACTGGGACAAGAAGTAACTCTCAAAAAGCCTATATGAGAGAGGTGATGAGTATAGTTGGAGACACACCCAAACATGTTTAGATTGAGATGATACTTAATTCGGAGGCCCTGGCCTCAAGGGTTTGAAATTTCCTTTTATGACCGGCATTTTCGTGTAATATTATTTGTGGATTTGGTATAATATTAAAGTCGAATAAAAATATGTTCAATGATTGTACGATTGTGTAAGCGAGAATTTCTGCATTATAAAATTGTTATGTGTAGTGCATGATTTTTTTCAAAGCAAAAGTTTATTTATTTCCTTTATTTTTGATTTATAAGGAATATTCTAAGCCTTGGAGAAATTTTCTTTTAAAAGATATTTTGTTCACAAATTTTGAAAGTGATTTTATAAAATCTCTAAAAAACCAAGTTATTTTATGGTACAAATTTTATAATTTTTGAACTTTTATTTTATTATATAAAAATAAATCTTTGAAAATTAGTTGCTTAATAATTATCAAATTACATGGTTACCCTTGCATGCAAATTCTCTTCTATTCAACCAAGGGGCAAGGAAGGCATTTCCAACCCCACTCACTTTCATTCTACTAGCCACATTACCATTTGTCCTTGCATGCAAATCTACCTAACTATGTTGGAAGGTTATTCTTGTAATTTCTCTCATCCACTCACTTGTGGGCAAATAAAAACCAAACAAACATGATGATCACTCCACCATTTCCACACTCCTCCTCCCCCCTCCCACATCTCCTCTCGGCCCTTCCCCTCTCCTCTCGGCTTTTTAGCCGAAACCCTACTCCCTCCCCTTTTATTCATTCTTCATTCAAGCTCCCACCTCCCATTCAAGTAAATATTACTTCCTATATTATGATCATGTATAATTCCAAGAGTTTTGAGTGAAAAGTTTAAGTTTTGAGTTTGCATGTCAAAGTTTTAGTTGGAACTCAAAGTACAATCTTGATTCTTATGGATTTAAGGTTATTTTTGAGAGAACTACAAGGAATGGTGAAATTCCAAGTCATGAGAAAGAGACTCTTGATGTTAAATGGTGATTTCCCTTCCACTTCATTCGGCCATGACCTTGAGGGAGCCGAATGAATCGTTCTTGAGATTATTCTTGTTGCCTTGTTCCATTTCTATGTGTTTTTGGTAGTGATAACATAAATTTTGTATCAAAAACTTGATAAACCCTTTTCATGCTAAGTGATCATCTAGTTATAGCTTATGCTAGGCTTTTATGTCAATTTCATGGTAAAATAAATTTGGAAAGAATGTTGTTTTGGTTTATAAGACTCGAAGTCATGCATGCATGTAGATTTCTCTTGGAACTTTGGAAGTTTTTGATCATTTGGAATAATTTTGTTAGTAAGCTTTAATTTCAGTAGGGATAAGATATTAATCTTGATTAGTGCTCCTTGATATGTGGTAATAATTCATATATATTTTTTATAAAAAAATATACAACTTGTTGTTTTCAAAAAAACTTGATGACTTGTAAATTGTGTAATGAGATTTCCTTTGTTTTGCTATGATGCACCTTAGGTAAGGATGATCTCCACCAAGATTATTTTGAGTGTAAGGGAGTTAGTTCAGTATAACACCTTAGTTAAGGTTTGGGTTGGGTTTTTGGTTGTTGTTGGTTGAGTTTGTTAAGTAAAAACCTTGGAGAAAGGAGAGTATTAGTTTCTGCAGAAAATCAGTTTAGTACCCTGAGGATTAGAGTGAGTTTTGACCATGTCATTGTTGTGCACTTTGAGGCCCAAGCCACCAGAAGCTAGAATTAGGAGTATATAAAAGGTTTTAGGTGTTGGTTGGAGGTTTGCAAGTCGTTTGGTTAGGTGCACAAGTAGAATCACAAAATCTGTCCAGCAGGGGACAGTTTTGTTGCAACTTAGAAATAGGAAGTTTTGACCATGTCATGGGTAGGCCCTCATTAGGCCCTGTTGGGCCTTAGTTAGAGGGAGTGTCAGAGGAGTTTTTCCAACCATAGTCCATAGAATTTGAGTTAGAACCATGTGTCACAAGTTAATCCAAGTCAGGGCATTTTCTGCCCAAAAAAACAGGGGAACCATGGACTTTAAGCTTAGGCCCAAGGAGGCCCAAGCTAGGCCCTTGAGCCACATCAAGTTTGGGAGATGGCTTATGGTCAGACGAGTCTAGTGTAGAATTTTTGGAGGAAAACTTGTAGTTTAAGAGTATCTAATGCACTCAAGAAGCCATAGATGTCATTCTGAAATTTACTCCAGTGAGCACTTTCACTTATCACAAAGTTTTAGAACACTTAATTAGGAGTGAGATCTAGGTTGACCACTATGGTTTTAAGATAGTATAAAGCCATTAGATTGAAAGGCCCAAGTGAGGGTCAATAGGTTTTGGATAGTTTAGTAAAGGCACATTGAGTAAGGAAGCCAAAATTTGGAGACTTTGTCTAGTTTAGCGACCAAGTGACTTAAGTTGCGAGTCGAGATCATCCAAGCCTAGTGTTGAATTATGGTGTATATGATATTATTTGGTATTAAAATATGATATGTAAGTATAATTGGCTATGTGTGCAATTATATTTATAAGGTGATTATCAATTGAGTGCATATAGGCCTAAGTGCCATTTGTGTTTAATTTCGGGTTGTAAATAGGTTAAGTTGGTGAGAATATATTATAATAAGGTTATTATTATTTATGTAGGATCTCGAGATGAGGGTAAACTTGCCATAAAGGTCGAGTAAAGCTTCCAGTTGCTCCTACCAGCCAGACCAGACCAACCTTTCTCAAGGCAAGTGATTCAACCTGTCTTTCGTATTCACTATGTGTAATATTTAAGTCATATATATTGATGCGATTATCCTGAGTCATTCTGTTATACTTGAACCAAGCGATTCTTAAGTCTATCTTTGAATTATATAGAAATGCCATGAACCCTCAAGTACGTATTGCGAGTAGATCAAAAGTCTTATCACGATAGTATGGTAAAGTAATTGGAATGCCTTGATAAAATAAGGAGTTGTTATAATACTTGATTGATCCTCCTGATTAACATGCTAATGATTCCTAAAGAATTGATATCTCACCCTGCTGCTTGAACTCCTATAAAAACTTTACCTTGATACCTAAAAGCCAGATATCCATTAAAGTTGTTCCTAATTGCTTGATACCCTCTTTCTTACCCTAAAGTTTGACATCCTGATATACCTTAAGCTAATGATCACTTTCTTTATACCTTAACACCTCTGGTATTCTTGTAACCCTTGATGCTTATCTTTTTGATGTTACAATACCTATACCTTGTCTAAAATCCTTGCTTTAAGCCTAGTTCGACATTCACTCTTTTTTATTATCCAATATCCTTGCTAGAACACCTTGTCAAAGTTCTTGTATATGGAAACTTTTCAATTGCCCTAATAAGTAAAGTCTAGTGGATCATGGCCCTGAGATTTAGTATCATATTTCCAGTGTTTCAAGTTGATCTATAATCCCTTAATAAAAATGTTTACTGTTTAAAGAGATTTTGTTATAAATCGGCATCAGTTTTTGAAATGATTAAAATGTGGATTTTCAGTCCCAAAGGGGGATAAATGTTTTCTTTGAATAGTGGATCTGGACTGAGACGCGAGTCCTTTCCACACTTATATTGTAGGCTTAAAAGTTGCCTAGGGATCCCATTAATGTTTTAGAACCCATCGAGGTTCGGGATTATTTCGCGGCTGATCACCGGCTGTAATCCATAGCATCATAAAATGATTTTGATTAAGATATGATTTTGAAAATGTTTTGATACAAGCAAATGATGCCATCACCCAAAGTTTTATCTCTTGTTCTTATTCGTTATGACTTCACATTGTCATTCTTTAATACATATCTCGATTTATTTTTTGTATCATATTGTTTAGCACTTGTTGAGCATTTGGCTCACTCCTTGCTTTAACCCTGATATTACAGCTAGCAGCTATGGTTATATTCAAGCAGACAACACGTAAGACCTGTGACGCTGATGCGTATGTTCGAGCTCAGGTAGAATAAGAGATAGTTTTGTGTGAGGACTCGATATTAAAATAAGTTGTAATATATGGTAGTATTGGGCTGTTCCAAACCCTAAACTGTAAGATCTTGGATTCAGTTATGTTTACTTCCTTTTAAATATTGTAATAGTTATATTTATTTTGTTGTTAAGTTGGGGGTATGACAGGTTTTTGGTATCAGAGCTACGGTTTAGAGTCCCTGGACAGCCCAAATAGGTTAAGGATATATGTATAGGTTATAGATAATATGCGAGAGAGTAGGTTAAGTAACTTTATTATTAATACCCCTCTTATTGGTTTGTCAGCAAAAGCGCATTCCTCGTCATCCTCTAGATCGGATGACACTATTGCTTTCTCCGTGTATGCTGAGTTGAGGCGCGAGTTTGACATGCTTCAGGGCAAGTACGACCGACTGATAGATCGACTAAAGAACGTGTATCCGGACAGCCGAAACTTTGAAGGGAAGCCTAAAGAGCAGATGACTGCGAGACTTAAGACTTTGGTTCAGTACGTCAACACTAAGCTTGAGGAAATGCCTTCACACCGAGACCGTACCAGTCAGTATATCATCCAGATGGTGGCGGATGAGCTCCAGAGCATTGTGAAGACGCTTCGAGAGGAGAAGACTACCAAGCCCCGTTCTGATGAAGTGGAGCCTTAGTTCTTTCCATTATCTACCTTTCATGTTGTTGTATTATCGGACTTCGTAGAATTCCCAGTTGTTTCCTTTAAATAAGCATGTTATTCCTAGAATCAGACTCTGTCCTAATCATGATGTATTGTGACCTTTAAATTTCAATTATTATGCACTATCGTTCCATTTGCTCTCAACTGTTATTTTACGCCTTTATATGCATCACCATATTTGTATAATTTGAAACTTGACCTCATATATAAATAAGAATGCCATACGATACCCTCGAATTATTTCATCATTCACACCTGTTTTGACATAACTCTTATTTCAGGATCATGCCACCCAAAAAGAAGAACCCAACAACCACATCCACCACAGATCCAAATATTCTTCGATTACTGGAAACTTTGTAACAGCAAACCAATGTTATAGCTCAACAACAAATAACTCTTGTTAGTCCCTTAACAATATAGCAAGGATTGCAGAAGGGGGGTTGAATGAAATTCTTGAACCTTTTTCTTGAAATAAAAATGTTTAACTCGATTATAGATATATTTGTTTTGATTTGCACAATGCGGAATGTAAACTTAATTGAATCAAAACATAAGTAATTAAAAACAAGAGTCTTTAAAAACTTTCTGGTGGATTTAAACAATTCCACCAGAGATATATATAATATATCGAGAGGACTCTGTGTGCAGAAATGCTCACAGCTGCTTACAAATGGAACTACTGAGAATACAGGAAATGTTAAAGATTCTGCTTACAAAGATTTCTCTGTTTTTGTGTTTTCCAGCTATCTCAGTTCTATTTTCTATTTGCTACTCTCTTGGTTTATATAATACCAAGATTATAAAGTCAAAAAGACTGAAAAAATATAAAATCTAACAGTCTTAAGCTTTGCTGCTTTTCGTCCTCTATTACCCAGTTAATGGGCTTCCACAGTGTGTTTGTATACATCTCGACGGCTGTGTGTCAGCTTTCACTGTTCAACTGCTGTTTGAATTCTTCATATGATCATCCGTCGACTTTCAGAACATCCGTTGATGATTTAATTGATCATCCGTCGACTGCTATATTAAACATCTGTTGATAGTCATTTGATCATCCGTCGATGGCTTTGTTAATCATCCGTCGGTAGCTATTTTGGCACTTGACTCTATATCACTTATGCAGAATTACAAGACATCAATTATGTACAATTAATCAACTTATTCTGCATATCTAGTTAAAGTCAACATGACTTATATGCTACTACATATTCTATGGAAAGGTGCATACATAACTGTGCTACAAACTTATTATTACATAAGCTACTCACTCGATGGATAATAAGTTAATCATCCATCGGGACTATAATGAGTTATCCGTCGGGACTATAATTCTTATCCGTCGAGTGCTACATAATTTCACTAAGTAAAATCTACTTAGATGTTTTGTTTATGAAATCATCAAGTACACAACATATGCACAACAATCTCCCCCAATTTATGTCTACTGGAATTATAGCCATAAATTAAGAGATACTTGATGATAACAAAACATCCTGAACGTATATCTTTAAAGATAAGTAGATAAACTAAAAGTGCTTCAATTAATTAAAATGTGCAAGGTTTGGCTCACAGTCAATTCAAGATGCTCCTCTAGCCTGAGCAGATTTTTTTAGTTCCTTGAAGGTCTGGATCTTCTTCCAAGCTTTCTGTTATTTTCTTCAATTTGATTCTGGAGCTCCCTGTGGAATTCTAGTTCATCAGATTCTGAGAGATCTAGCTTTTCTTGCATTTCCAAGAGAGTCTCATTGCTAGAGATACTCAGTTGGTCTTTTAATCTGAAGAATCTTCTCACACCCTTGTCATCCATAAATTCCATCAGCCAGTAGGGCCTTAGATGCACTCTTCTCCCTGTGTATGGGATGATTAGAGTCTTTGGGAGTGCATCTTTAGCTCTAACACTCCTCAGCTCTTCAATCTTCTTCAATACTAGTCTTCTTGCAGTTACATTAAACCCAAAGTTTTTCTTGAAGGATGAATAGACTTTAATCAGCACAGCTTGGCTTTCTTGAAGAATCCTGTGAAGTGGCCACTGAATCTCCCTTCCTCCTTTGTACTTGAACACCAACCTTTCAGGTAGGTTTCTGTATGCATCAATTTCCCTTACTTCATCCAGTTCATCCAGATAAAGGTTTAGATCTGAAAAATTTTTGATGTCACACAAGTACAAGTAGTCTCCCCTGTTGATCTTGGGTTGAGCTTTAACTACTGACTTGGATTTGAGAGGTGACAACTTCACTTTCTTGATTGCCCTTGACTTTGTCCTTTTTGGCTTGCTAAGGATTGGTAAGTTGAAGTCAGGAATTGGTATGTTATCCCACTATATTGGCTCATCCTTTGGCACAATAGGTTCACCATGTATGTTCCTGTAGGGATCCACCACCCTTATGTCTTCAAATACCATAGAGGGCTTTGATGCTTGAGTTGTAACTGGTGTGGATTCCTTATGAAATTGATCTTCCAATTCCTTGTCAACAACATCCAGTTTCCTTTTTGTTCTTTTAGCCAATTCTTTCTTCCTTGGGGATTTCTTCTATTCTTCAATCTTCTTCTTTGATTCAGCAGCTTCAGATGGTTGAGAGGGAATTTGTTGAGAAGAATTCACAGCCTGTAGCTTGGCCAAGATAGCAATCTGTTCTTTCTTTTGTTTAGACTTCTTTGCATCTAGAGCAGCTTGCCTCTTTTCCTGCTTTAATCTGGCTTTTTCTTCTTTCTTTGCTTGAGCAAACTGTGGATGTCCAGCTACCATACAAATTTCATTTCCATTTCTGAATATTTTAGCAATTCTCCTTTTTGAAGCTGTATCAGCTGGATCTTTATAGAAGACAATAGATCTTGACAGAAGCTTCTTTTCATCAAGCTTGGGTGTCTCATACACAGTGTCCATAGGGTTCTTCCAAGATGACTTTAGATAATTTGCCCTTGGTTTAAGAATTGTTTCAGCCTTTGTAGACTTGATGCAGGAAGAGTGTCCTTTTTCCAGATAGTTCATGCTAATCTCATTCACACTGATTGGCTTGACATGAGAGTGATGGATGGCTGACTGAACTGGCTCCTTGACTAGTCCAACCTTTTTCTGTATCTCCTCATCAATCTTATTCCAGTTGATCAAACTCAACTTTCCTTTTTCAGTAACTTTTAAACTTGCTGCTGCTGCTTTAATTAGATCTATACCATCTGCAATTGTTGGCTTGGAGATTGTAATTGAAGGTACAATTACTTTGCTGATTTGTACTTGAAGTTTCTCCCTCTCATTTGGTCCTTTCTCCCCCTTACTTGATTCTCTCCCCCCTTTTTGTTATCATCAAGTTGAGGAGTTAGGCCTTGTGCTTTAGTCAGTTGCATGAGAAGATTTGTCTGAGTCTGTTGATTTTGAAGAAGGATAGCCACTGAATTCTCAATAACTTGAACTTTGTTTTCCATCTTGGCTAGCTTCTTTTCAGAATCCGATTCTCTCCTCAATCTTAGTAATAGATCTTGCATGGTACCATATGGCATCACTGAATCCAGCTTCTCAGAATTGTATATCTTCAAGTCAGCTATATCTCTTTTTAGTTCATCTACACTCATATTCTGTCTTAAGTTCTGGATCTTTATGAGATGTAGAGAGTCTAGGTGAGCTTGAAGAATAGCCTTGGCACCAGCATCTGAAGTTTCCTGAAGGGCCTTTTGAATAGCCATCACTTGCTTGACCAAAGACACATCAAATTGTCCTGGTGTAGATTCCTTTGTCCATGCCCATCCAGGTAAATTTAAAACAGAACTCGGGCCTTCATCTCCCCCTAAGTTCATGCTTCCATCCAAAGAAACAGAGTCATCATCATTAGAATTTACTCCAAATTCTTCAGATGGCTCACCAGCTTGAGAAGGCATCCTATTGACAGCAGCTTTATCTCTTTGAAGAGATTCTGAGGTGTGTACTAAATTCAAAGTTTGTTCTGCCTCCACATTACCCTGAGAAGCCAACAATTGATAGGCTGACACAGGATGAGTAAAAGTGTCAGCATCCAAGGAAATGTTATCAATTTCAGCTTTGTAATGTTGCTGAAATTGTCTTCCCTTTTCAGCATCATCCACAATCATTGACTCACTAGCAATGGCTGGATCCACCCTTATTTCTCCTGTACCCGCCTTTCTCTCATAATCTCTCTTTTGTTGCATCAGGGTCTCACCCTGGCTCCCCACCCTCACACCCTCACCTTCACCTACTAAGGTGGGACTCCTCTCACTCACTTTTTCCAATCCTGAATAAATGGATTGCTGAGATTCACTCTTTTCCTCTCCTTTTGCCTGGGAGCAACCCAGCCTCTCACTCAAAGCACTCTCCTCTCTCAGTCCTAAGAGTGACTGTATTCCCACTAAATCTTCTGCACTAGAAATAATTGAAGTTTGAAGTTGTGCAGAGACACTCGACGGATAAGTGATATCCATCGGGTGAGTGATAAAGCTATCCGACGGATAACTGCTGTTAAGCTTATCCGTCGGGATACAATCACTACTCGACGGATGAGCAACATCCATCGAGAGAGTAGAAGTGAATGATGTGGGAAGAGAAACTATTGTTGACTCTGTGTTGATTGAAGTTATTTGAGGCACAGATGTCACAATAGTATCTGAAAGAATTGGCAAGTGAGCCAACAAATCATCTAAAAGATGATGCTCACTTGCACTAGATTTTGGCTTCCCCAACAGAGTTAAAGAAGGGGAATCAGGAATTGAAGTGTTTATCATATCCACTTCTAGAGAGTTTGTTGGTGAGTATGGTGTTTCAGAGGCTTCTATTATAAGAGATTTTGGTTGTGACTCCACATTTATTGGAGCCACATCAATCTGATTTGAGAAAGTGCAGGGACTGTGTCTTTAGCACCAGTTTGCACTGTGTGTGTGCCCTGTGTATCCCCAGTTGTTTTGGATTTCTTCTTTTTTGTGTAAGTTTTGGGTGAGCTTGTGTCCCTAACCCTTTTAGCATGTGCTCTTGGCTGAGAGCTTTGTTCAATAGCCACATCCTTTTGGGAAGATGCAGCTAGAAGTGAGCTTTTGTCCTTTTTAAGCACTACAGTTTGTTGGGAAACTGCAGTATGGCTAGGCTGGGATTCACTCAACTCTCCAACCTTATCCTTGGGGTTTCTTTGATGTTCACCCCTTCCCTCACCTAACTGACCCTCCTTCACACTCCCCTCTTTGGCTTTGGTAGATTTTTCAACTGGTACCTTTTGAGAGATACCAGAGGGAGTTTTCTTTGACTTGGATTTGGAAATTACAGTTGTTTTAGCAGCTTTGGTAGGCAACTGTTTGGTCATTGTCACAGTTGCCATAGCTACTCCTGAACTCAAAGAAATTGAGGAGATTGGAATAGTTGAGGGTATGGATGAACTTACCTCACTTACCTGAGGTGTCCGCATTACAGGGAAGTAGAACATTGGCACATCCCTATGATGGTTGGCTCTGTTCAAATCTACAATGATTCTTCTCTCTTGAACCCAACAGGCTAATTTGTTGTTTGGGTTCTCAAGTACAATCTCTTGACAAAGATGATTAGCCAATATCATGAAAAATCTAGCATAATATACATTCTTTCCCCTTTTGGCTAACTCACCTAGTTTAAAACCTAACTCATACATGACAAGGTCACTGAAATTGTAAAATTTATTTGTGACTAGCATGTAAAGCATGTTAAGCATGGAAATGTTCACAGAATCAAAATTACTGACTTTTCCAGAGAAAACTTTAGTCACAACATCACACATAAAACTCCATTCCTTCCTAAGACCTAATCTTCTAATCTCACTTAGCTGTGTAGTAGGAAGTGCATAATGCATGGAATTAAGCATATTGATAATATCAGTGTCAGTGTGTGGTGAAGTTACATTATCATCAGGAATTTTGAAACATGCTTTTATCACATCACTACTGATACAAAACTCATTACCTTTGATAGTTAGAGTGATGGTTTTGTCAGTAGAGTTGTAGATTACAGTGGTCCACATCTCTTCAACAACTTCACAGTAAATTGTGGGTGATTCAAGCATGGCATAACTTAACTTGCAGTTCTTCACGAAGTCCATCATCTTGTGATAGTCTTCTGATTGCTGAATACCCTTATTGACCAAAGCAGTGAAGTTGTTCTTCTCAGAAATGAACCCAGTCTGAGACATGATCTTTACTACAGCTGCCATTGTTAGAGAATGAGGGCTTTGAAGAGAAAGAGGATATTTGCTTGAGAGAGAATAAAATAAAAGCAGTTGAATTTGAGAATGATAAAAGAAAATAATTGGAATGAAATAAGCTTTTATACTTCCTCAAAAACAACGGATGAAAATAATAAAGAAAAGTAAATTACCCAATAGAAATTGCCTAAAATAGCCGTTTAAAAATAAACTGTAAAAATTCCACCCATTATCCGTCGTGTAATACTTACAAACTGTAAGTATACTCGATGGATAATGTTCAGGGAATTAACGGTTAAGATTTAGACAATTCGACGGATGAGGATAAACTATTATCCGTCGAGTTTTAAAAGATTCCAGAAAAGTAATTGATTTTTATTTGAACATTGTATATTGATAGATGACTTAACTCGATGGATAATGGTCATCCGTCGAGATGCAAATTTTGACTTAGCCAAAATTTCATCCATGACTAAAAGTCAGTTAAATTTCTGGCTGCATTTCAACTTGCAAAATAACTCAGATAAATTCAAGAATAATTAAGCATACCTAACTCACTTACCAACCTAGAAAAGGTGGATTCATCCAGTGCCTTGGTAAAAATATCTGCAAGTTGCTTCTCACTTGGAACAAAATGTAACTCTACAGTACCATTCATTACATGTTCCCTTATGAAATGGTACTTGATGTCTATGTGCTTTGTTCTTGAATGTTGCACTGGATTTTCAGTGATGGCAATTGCACTTGTGTTATCACAGAAAATGGGAATCCTTTCAACTTGCAAACCATAGTCTAGCAATTGATTTTTCATCCATAAAATATGTGCACAGCAACTGCCAGCAACAATATATTCAGCTTCAGCTGTAGAAGTAGAAACTTAATTTTGATTTTTACTGAACCAGGACACAAGCTTGTCTCCTAATAATTGAGAGGTTCCTGTTGTGCTTTATCTATCAATTCTGCAACCTGCATAATCTGCATCTGAATAACCAGTTAGATCAAAACCAGAATCTCTAGGATACCAAATGCCAAGTTTTGGTGTTCCCTTGAGATATCTGAAAATTCTCTTGATAGCTATCAAGTGAGACACTCTAGGATCAGCCTACTAAACAATATACCAATTGTTAGTCCCTTAACAATATAGCAAGAATTGCAGAAGGGGGGTTGAATGGAATTCTTGAACCTTTTTTTTTGAAATAAAAATGTTCAACTCGATTATAGATATATTTGTTTTGATTTGCACAATGCGGAATGTAAACTTAATTGAATCAAAACATAAGTAATTAAAAACAAGAGTCTTTAAAAACTTTCTGGTGGATTTAAACAATTCCAACAGAGATATATATAATATATCGAGAGGACTCTGTGTGCAGAAATGCTCACAGCTGCTTACAAATGGAACTACTGAGAATACAGTAAATGCTAAAGATTCTGCTTACAAAGATTTCTCTGTTTATGTTTTTCAGCTATCTCAGTTCTATTTTCTATTTGCTACTCTCTTGGTTTATATAATACCAAGATTACAAAGTCAAAAAGACTGAACAAATATAAAATCTAACAGTCTTAAGCTTTGCTGCTTTTCGTCCTCTATTACCCAGTTAATGGGCTTCCACAGTGTGTTTGTATACATCTCGACGGCTGTGTGTCAGCTTTCACTGTTCAACTGCTGTTTGAATTCTTCATATGATCATCCGTCTACTTTCTAAACATCCGTTGATGATTTAATTGATCATCCGTCGACTGCTATATTAAACATCCGTTGATAGTCATTTGATCATTCGTCGATGGCTTTGTTAATCATCCGTTGGTAGCTATTTTGGCACATGACTCTATATCACTTATGCAGAATTACAAGACATCAATTATGTACAATTAATCAACCTATTATGCATATCTAGTTAACGTCAACATGACTTATATGCTACTACATATTCTATACAAAGGTGCATACATAACTGTGCTACAAACTTATTATTACATAAGCTACTCACTCGACGGATAATAAGTTAATCATCCGTCGGGACTATAATGAGTTATCCGTCGGGACTATAATTCTTATCCGTCGAGTGCTACATAATTTCACTAGGTAAAATCTACTTAGATGTTTTGTTTATGAAATCATCAAGTACACAACATATGCACAACAACTCTTCAACAACGATTTGAAAACCAAGATAACCGTGAACCACACCAACCACCTAATCCACCAGTACCACCTCTACAAGTTGTCACTTTCAAGGCTTTTCAGAATGTGAATCCACCTGCATTTCATGATACCACTGATCCAATAATAGCTAACACATGGATTAAGGAAATGGAAAGGGCTTTTGAGTTGGTACAGTTAGGGGACGATCAGAAGACACCATATGCTACTTACTTCTTGAAGGGCGAAGTCTTCTATTGGTGGGAATCAGTAAAAGCTATGGAAGCAAATCAGCAAGTTTCTTGGGAAAGATTTAAGAAGTTATTTCTGGAAAAGTATTACCCTAAGTACATGCAGAATCAGATGGAGCTTAAATTTCTTGAATTGAAGCAAGGGAACATGACTGTACTGGAGTATGAGAAGAAGTTCACAGAGTTGTCAAGGTTTGTGACAAAGTATAATATCAGTAAGGAGGAAAAAGCAAAGAGATTTCAACAAGGATTGGAGTCTTGGATCAGAGATAGATTGGCTATGTTTGAGCTTGATACTTATGCGGGAGTAGTACAGAAAGCTGTTCTGATTGAGAATAATGGGATGCGGTCAAGAAAGGAAAGGGATAACAAGAAGAGAAAGGTTCCATTTTATGGAGAAAAGTCTGAAGCCGGAAATTCACAAGATCGGAATGTAAAGAGGTTTGGATTCCATAAAGGCGGAAATTTTCAAAAGAAGGGGAATTTGGGCAAAAGACAAGAATCGAAAGGGAACAACCAGACAAGTCAAGGGCAAGTTGGAGAAAACAGATTCCAGAGACCGGAATGCAAGCATTATGGAAGAAGGCACCCCAGAGTGTGTAATAAGCTGAGCATGACATGCTATAAGTGCAACCAGAAAGGACATTTGGCAAACGAGTGTAAGATACCGAAACCAGGAGTTACATGTTACAAGTATGGAGAGACTGGGCACATAGCTAGGGAGTGCAAGACAACCGGACCAGTTAAAGCTCTAATGAATGTGGTAAGTACCAGTGCAAGCATGCCAGCCGAGGTATTGGCATTACCTCCACCACCTACAACAACTCCGCAAGCAACAGCAAGGACATTCGATTTGAAAATGAAGGACGCTGTTCAGAACTCTGAGGTGATAGAAGGTACACTTTTACTAAATAATGTCAAAGCTAAAGTATTAATTGATTCGGGAGCAACGAGATCTTTCATATCAGAAACTTTTGTTGATAAACTTTAATGTGATAAAATGATTATGAGCGAGGTAGTAAATGTGGTAATTGCGAACCAAGAGAAGATTCCTGTGAATCAATTCTGTCCGAAGTGTGAGATTGATATTTCGGGGCATAAGTTTTCAGCCGACTTGATACTCTTCAAGTTGGGAGAGTTCGATATAATTTTAGGTATGGATTGGTTAGGGAAGAATAACGCCCAGATTAATTGTAAGACCAAGAAAGTGTATTTAAAGATGAAGAGTGGAGAGAAGGTAGTATTTAAGGGACAGAGGCAAGAGCAACTGTTTCTTACAATCGTTCAGGCTAAGAAACTACTTAGAAAAGGATGTGAGTCGTTCCTAGCTTATGTAGTGGATTCAGAAAAAGGCAGTCCCAGCATAGAAGATATCCCCGTAGTTAGCAAATTCCCATATGTGTTTCCAGATGAACTACCGGGCTTACCACCAGATCGAGAAATCGAGTTCGATATCAACCTTGCTCTAGGCACGGAACCAGTATCAAAGGCCCCGTATAGGATGGCACCAGCAGAAATGAGAGAGTTGGTGAGCCAGCTACAAGAATTGTTGGATAAGGGAGTGATACGGCCAAGTACGTCGCCATGGGGAGCACCTGTTCTGTTGGTAAAGAAGAAATATGGAAGTATGCGGCTATGTATAGATTATCGGGAGTTGAATAAGGTAACGATCAAGAACCGCTACCCGCTACCAAGAATAGATGACCTATTTAATCATCTGAAGGGAGCAAAGTGCTTTTAAAAGATTGACTTGAGATCAGGATACCATCAATTAAAGATCAAGAAAGAAGATATTCCCAAGATAGTATTCAGGACCAGATATGGGCATTATGAATTCCTAGTAATGCCGTTTGGATTGACCAACTCCCCGACCACATTTATGGATCTGATGAATCGGGTATTTAAAAAGTATTTGGACAAGTTCGTAGTAATATTCATTGATGACATCCTTATTTATTCTAAGTCAGAAGAAGAACATAAGCAGCACCTCTAGATAGCATTAGAGATACTTCGGCAAGAGAAGTTGTATGCCAAGTTTTCCAAATGTGAGTTTTGGTTAAAGGAAGTTCAATTCTTGGGACACGTCATTGGAGATAAAGGAGTTAAAGTAGATCCGGCAAAGATTGAGGCGATTATGAGTTAGGAGAGGCCAAAAACACCTACGGAAGTGCGAAGTTTTCTAGGATTGGCAGGGTATTATAGAAGGTTTGTCAAGGATTTTTCGAAAATCGCCACGCCATTGACTAAGTTAACTAGGAAGAATCAGAAGTTCAAATGGAGTGCGGAATGTGAGGATAGCTTTCAAGAGTTGAAACAGAGATTGGTAACAGCTCCAGTGTTAGTACTACCAGATGACCAAGGAAACTTTGTGATATTCAGTGACGCTTCACATAAGGGATTGGGCTGTGTACTAATGCAACACAATAAGGTGATCGCGTATACGTCAAGACAGTTAAAACTGCATGAGTTGAAGTACCCGACGCATGACTTGGAACTAGCCACCATAGTGTTCGCACTAAAGATTTGGAGACATTACCTCTACGGAGAAAAGTGTGAAACCAACACAGATCACAAGAGTTTAAAGTATATTTTCACTCAGAAGGAGCTCAATATGAGGCAAATGAGATGGTTGGAATTGATCAAGGACTACGATTGCTCGATAAATTACCATCCTGGAAAGGCGAATGTTGTGGCTGATGCTTTAAGTAGAAAGGAGAGATTAAATATGATGGCAACCCCAAAGGAATTGACTGAAGAGATTAAGAAATCTGGATTAGAACTGTGTAGTTATGGAGTAGTTGAAGAAGTTTATCGTGCAATGACTTTTCAGCCGACACTAGTGGAAAAGATAAGGAAATGTCAAGAAGAAGTAATGGAGAAAAAGAAGAATCAACTAACTGGGGAAGAGATTAGCACTCAAAAGGATGAGCAAGGTATACTAAGGTTTTCTTCAAGAATTTGGATTCCACGTTCCTGAATTGAAAAATGAAATTCTGCAAGAAGCCCACAATTCAAGATTTTCAATCCACCCGGGAAGCTCCAAGATGTATCGGGACTTAAAGCAGAACTTTTGGTGGCCAAATATGAAGCGAGACGTGGCAGAATGGGTTGTGAAGTGTTATACTTGTCAGAAAGTGAGGGCAGAACATCAACGACCAAGCGGATTAATTCAGCCCCTAAAGATTCCAGAATGGAAATGGGAAAATATTGCTATGGACTTTATAGTGGGACTACCGCGAACGAAATCCGTACATGACGTTATATGGGTTATAGTTGATCGCCTTACGAAGTCGGCGCATTTTCTTCCAATTAATGAGAAGTCGTCACTGGACAAATTGGTTCATTTGTACGTGCGTGAAATCGTACTAAGGCAAGGAGTACCCGTATCGATAGTTTCAGACCGAGATCCCCGATTTAACTCGAGATTCTGGAAGCAATTTCAAGAAAGTCTTGGCACGAAATTGAACATGAGTACGGCGTACCACCCACAGACTAATGGTCAGAGCGAAAGGACAATTCAAACAATCGAAGACATGTTGCACAGTTGTGCAATCGATTTTGCAGGAAGTTAGGATGACCAATTGCCATTAATTGAATTCTCTTACAACAATAGTTATCACTCTAGTATTGGTATGCCCCCATACGAAGCTTTGTACGGATGAAAATGTAGATCACCGACAAGTTGGGATGAAGTAGGAGAAGGAAGGATTCTAGGCTCGGAATTGGTAAAACAGTTGCATGACACAATCAAGTTAATTCAGAAAAGGTTGCTTGCTGCTCAAGATAGACAGAGGAAGTATGCAGATCCAGCGCGAAAAGATGTTCGATTCCAAGTTGGCGGAGCCGTTTTGTTGAAGGTGTCACCAAGAAAAGGGTTGTCTAGATTTTGCAAGAAAGGGAAGTTAGCACCTAGATATATAGGTCCTTTTGAGATTTTGAGTCAAGTGGGGAAGGTGGCCTACGAGTTAGCCTTACCACCTCAATATCAGCATGTGCATAATGTGTTCCATGTGTTGTTGTTTAAGAAGTACAATGCTGAGGCCCGCCATGTGATAGAATATGAACCTGTAGAAATTCAGGCGGACCTGTCATTTGTGGAGCAACCTGTCAAAATACTCGACTGGCAAGAAAAGAGTCTTAGAAATAAGTCGGTAGAGTTAGTGAAAGTACTTTGGAAAAACCCCAAGGTTGAAGAATCAACTTGGGAGTTAGAGTCTGATATGCGTTCCCGGTATCCTCATCTGTTCTCTTAGATTCTGAGGACAGAATCCTTTAAGGGGGAGAGGATGTTACGACCGGCATTTTCGTGTAATATTATTTGTGGATTTGGTATAATATTAAAGCCGAATAAAAATATGTTCAATGATTGTATGATTGCGTAAGCGAGAATTTCTGCATTATAAAATTGTTATGTGTAGTGCATGATTTTTTTCAAAGCAAAAGTTTTTTTATTTCCTTTATTTTTTATTTATAAGGAATATTCTAAGCCTTGGAGAAATTTTCTTTTAAAAGATATTTTGTTCACAAATTTTGAAAGTGATTTTATAAAATCTCTAAAAATCCAAGTTATTTTATGGTATAAATTTTATAATTTTTGAACTTTTATTTTATTATATAAAAATAAATCTTTGAAAATTAGCTGCTTAATAATTATCAAATTACATGGTTACCCTTGCATGCAAATTCTCTTCTATTCAACCAAGGGGCAAGGAAGGCATTTCCAACCCCACTCACTTTCATTCTACTATCCACATTACCATTTTGTCCTTGCATGCAAATCTACCTAACTATGTTGGACGGTTATTCTTGTAATTTCTCTCATCCACTCAATTGTGGGCAAATAAAAACCAAACAAACATGATGATCACTCCACCATTTCCACACTCCTCCTCCCCCCTCCCACCTCTCCTCTCGGCCCTTCCCCTCTCCTCTCGGCTTTTTAGCCGAAACCCTACTCCCTCCCCTTTTCTTCATTCTTCATTCAAGCTCCCACCTCCCATTCAAGTAAATATTACTTCCTATATCATGATCATGTATAATTCCAAGAGTTTTGAGTGAAAAGTTTAAGTTTTGAGTTTGCATGTCAAAGTTTAGTTGGAACTCAAAGTACAATATTGATTCTTATGGATTTAAGGTTGTTTTTGAGAGAACTACAAAGAATGGTGAAATGCCAAGTAATGAGAAAGAGACTCTTGATGTTAAATGGTCATTTCCCTTCCACTTCATTCGGCCATGACCTTGAGGGAGCCGAATGAATGGTTCTTGAGATTATTCTTGTTGCCTTGTTCCATTTCTATGTGTTTTTGGTAGTGATAACATAAATTTTTTATCAAAAACTTGATAAACCCTTTGCATGCTAAGTGATCATCTAGTTATAGCTTATGCTAGGCTTGCATGTCAATTTCATGGTAAAATAAATTTGGAAAGTATGTTGTTTTGGTTTATAAGACTCGAAGTCATGCATGCATGTAGATTTCTCTTGGAACTTTGGAAGTTTTTCATCATTCGGAATGATTTTGTTAGTAAGATTTAATTTCAGCAGGGATAAGATATTAATCTTGATTAGTGCTCCTTGATATGTGGTAATAATTCGTATATATTTTTTATAAAAAAATATACAACTTGTTGTTTTCAAAAAAACTTGATGACTTGTAAATTGTGTAATGAGATTTCCTTTGTTTTGCTATGATGCACCTTAGGTAAGGATGATCTCCACCAAGATTATTTTGAGTGTAATGGAGTTAGTTCAGTAGAACACCTTAGTTAAGGTTTGGGTTGGGTTTTTGGTTTTTGTTGGTTGAGTTTGTTAAGTAAAAACCTTGGAGAAAGGAGAGTACTAGTTTCTGCAGAAAATCAGTTTAGTACCCTGAGGTTTAGAGTGAGTTTTGACCATTTCATTGTTGTGAACTTTGAGACCCAAGCCACCAGAAGCTAGCATTAGGAGTATATAAAAGGTTTTAGGTGTTGGTTGGAGGTTTGCAAGTCGTTTGGTTAGGTGCACAAGTGGAATCACAAAATCTGTCCAGCAGGGGACAGTTTTGTTGCAACTTAGAAATAGGAAGTTTTGACCATGTCATGGGTAGGCCCTCATTAGGCCCTGTTGGGCCTTAGTTAGAGGGAGTGTCAGAGGAGTTTTTCCAACCATAGTCCATATGATTTGAGTTAGAACCATGTGTCACAAGTTAATCCAAGTCAGGGCGTTTTCTGCCCAGAAAAACAGGGGAACCATGGACTTTAAGCTTAGGCCCAAGGAGGCCCAAGCTAGGCCCTTGAGCCACATCAAGTTTGGGAGATTCCTTATGGTCAGAAGACTCTAGTGTAGAAGTTTTGGAGGAAAACTTGTAGTTTAAGAGTGTCTAATGCACTCAAGAAGCCATAGATGTCATTCTGAAATTTACTCCAGTGAGCACTTTCACTTATCACAAAGTTTTAGAACACTTAGGAGTGAGATCTAGGTTGATCACTATGGTTGTAAGATAGTATAAAGCCATTAGAGTGAAAGGCTCAAGTGAGGGTCAATAGGTTTTGGATAGTTTAGTAAAGGCACATTGAGTAAGGAAGCCAAAATTTGGAGACTTTATCTAGTTTAGCGACCAAGTGACTTAAGTTGCGAGTCGAGATCATCCAAGCCTAATGTTGCATTATGGTGTATGTGATATTATTTGGTATTAAAATATGATATGTAAGTATATGTGGCTATGTGTGTAATTATATTTATAAGGTGATTATCAATTGAGTGCATATAGGCCTAAGTGCCATTTGTGTTTAATTTCGGTTTGTAAATAGGTTAAGTTGGTGAGAATATATTATAATAAGGTTATTATTATTTATGTAGGATCTCGAGACGAGGGTAAACTTGCCATAAAGGTCGAGTAAAGCTTCCAGTTGCTCCTACCAGCCAGACCAGACCAGCCTTTCTCAAGGCAAGTGATTCAACCTGTCTTTCGTATTCACTATGTGTAATATTTAAGTCATATATATTGATGCGATTATCCCGAGTCATTCTGTTATACTTGAACCAAGCGATTCTTAAGTCTATATTTGAATTATGTAGAAATGCCATGAACCCTCAAGTACGTATTGCGAGTAGATCAAAAGTATTATCACGATAGTATGGTAAAGTAATTGGAATGCCTTGATAAAATAAGGAGTTGTTATAATACTTGATTGATCCTCCTAATTAACATGCTAATGATTCCTAAAGCATTGATATCTCACCCTGCTGCTTGAACTCCTATAAAAACTTTACCTTGATACTTAAAAGCCAGATATCCATTAAAGTTGTTCCTAATTGCTTGATACCCTCTTTCTTACCCTAAAGTTTGACATCCTGATATACCTTAAGCTAATGATCACTTTCTTTATACCTTAACACCTCTGGTATTCTTGTAACCCTTGATGCTTATCTTTTTGATGTTACAATACCTATACCTTGTCTAAAATCCTTGCTTTAATCCTAGTTCCACATTCACTCTTTTTTATTATCCAATATCCTTGCTAGAACACCTTGTCAAAGTTCTTGTATATGGAAACTTTTCAATTGCCCTAATAAGTAAAGTCTAGTGGATCATGGCCCTGAGATTTAGTATCATATTTCCAGTGTTTCAAGTTGATCTATAATCCCTTAATAAAAATGTTTACTGTTTAAAGAGATTTTGTTATAAATCGGCATCAGTTTTTGAAATGATTAAAATGTGGATTTTCAGTCTTAAAGGGGGATAAATGTTTTCTTTGAATGTGGATCTGGACTGAGACGCGAGTCCTTTCCACACTTATATTGTAGGCTTAAAAGTTTCCTAGGGATCCCATTAATGTTTTAGAACCCAGCGAGGTTCGGGATTACTTCGCGGCTGATCACCGGCTGTAATCCGTAGCGTCATAAAATGATTTTGATTAAGATATGATTTTGAAAATGTTTTGATACAAGCAAATGATACAATCACCCAAATTTTTATCTCTTGTTCTTATTGGTTATGACTTCACTTTGTCATTCTTTAATACATATCTCGATTTATGTTTTGTATCGTATTGTTTAGCACTTGTTGAGCATTTGGCTCACTCCTTGCTTTAACCCTGATATTACAGCTAGCAGCTATGGTTAGATTCAAGCAGACAACACGTAAGACCTGTGACACTGATGCGTATATTCGAGCTCAGGTAGAATAAGAAATAGTTTTGTGTGAGGACTCGATATTAAAATAAGTTGTAACAGATGGTAGTGTTGGGCTGTTCCAAACTCTAAACTGTAAGATCTTGGATTCGGTTATGTTTACTTCCTTTTAAATATTGTAATAGTTATATTAATTTTGTTGTTAAGTTGGTGGTGTGACATTTCCTCAGGACGATCCTCTAGTTATCACACCAATAACTAAAAATTGTCATGTCAAGAGAGTTATTGATAATAGAGCTTCTGTGGATATTCTTTTCCATGACACATTTCTGAGGATGGGGTACAATGACTCCCAACTTATCCCTTCCGATGCACCCATTTAAGGGTTCAATGATGTGCCAAGTCGAAGGAGCAATACAACTTTCCTTAACTATTTGGAAAAGAGCCAAGAGAGGTCACATAAATGTTAAACTTTTAGGTTGTGAACGCAGCCTCCACTTATAACATTATCCTTGGAAGAACATTAATTCACACGTTCAAGGCCGTGCCCTCAACCTACCATATGGTCCTTAATTTCCCCACTAGAAACGGTGTTGGAGAGGAAAAGAGAGATCATAAACTATCCCACAGTTGCTATGTTACAGCACTTAGGCCCGATAGAACTGGGGGGTAAGTCCTCCTCATAGAAGACATGGACATCCTCCAGAGAAAAGAACTTTGAGGGAATCCAGCTGAGGACTTGGTACCAATTCTTTTGGAATCCTTAGACCCGGATATTGGCACATATATTGGAGCATCTTTTGGAATCGTCGGCCGATTGATAACTTTCTTGCCAGAGGACAATGATATATTTTCTTGGATAACGGCTGATATTCCTAGGATTGACCCCAACCTTATAACTCATAAGTTGAATGTTGATCCAACTCGAAAGGCTATCAAGGTAAAGAAGAGAACATATGCCCCTGACTGTCTGGAAGCTACTAAACTGGAGATTGAGAAACTTCTAGAAGCTGGATTTATTGAGAAAGTACAATTCCTCGAGTGGTTATCTAACCCCGTGATGGTCAAGAAAGTCATGTGCAATTCAATGATCTGAACGATGCATGCCCTAAGGACTGCCACCCCATATCAAGGATTGACACCCTGATCAATGCCACCGTTGGGCACGAGATGTTGAGATTCATGGATGGTTTCAGAGGTTACAATCATATCACAATGCAGAAAGATGACATTAGCAAGGTACCTTTTATAACTGACTTTGGTGTCTTTTGCTATCTTGTTATGGCTTTTGGATTTGAGAATTCAGGAGCCACTTATCAAAGATTGGTGAGTAGGGTATTCGCTCATCTAACTGGAAAGACCGTGGAAGTCCATGTTTCCTACATGTTACTCAAATCCTAGCCAGAGCCGAACATATTAATCACCTCAGAGAGGGTCTTGAAGTGCTGAGGGACCATAAGATGATGTTAAACCTTGCAAAGTGCGCCTTCAGTGTTGGGTCTGGAAAATTTTTGGGTAACATAGTCTTGAAGAGAGGAATCGAGGCCAAACCCGATAAAATCATAGCTATCGAAGATGTGGAACCGCCATATTTCATAAAGGAAATTCAAAAGCTGACTAAGAGGATTACAGCTTTGGGAAGTTTTATCTCCAAGTCAAGAGACAAATGTCTACCCTTTTTCAAAACCCTGAAGAAGGTGAAGAACTTTGAGTAGATAGCTGAGAGCCAAGAGGCCTTTGAACAACTAAAGAAATACATGACTGAAGCCCCGTTGTTGGCCAAACCAAGTCCAGAGGACATCCTTTACTTGTACCTCAAGGTTTCTGAGCAAGATGTAAGTGTTGTCTTGGTAAAGTAAGAATAGAAGATTAAAAAGACTTTCGACTATGTGAGCAAGGATCCAAGGAGCGGAGCTGAACTACTCCACCATTAAGAAGTTTGCACAGGCCCTGTTAATAGCCTTCGGGAAGTTGAGGCCATAATTTTAGGCCTATAAGATCAAGGTCCTGACGAACCATACTTTTTTGAGGAATATACTTCACAGCCCGAAAGCCAGCGAAAGGCTCAACAAGTGGGCGATTGAGTTAGGAGAATTTGACATCAAATACAAGCCTCGAACAACCATCAAGGCTCAGGCATTAGAAGAATTCATGGTTGAATACACCATAAGCGACCAAGAAGTTGAGCGCAAGAGATAGTAACCCCAAAAGAATACGGGAAGGAGAAATACGAAGACTTGACTCTGAAAAAATAAATAATCTCCATTTTGACCAAAATAAAATCCAGTGGTGCAAGCCTAGTCTTTCAAAGCCTTGAAAAGTTCATGATCTCCAGGAAGTAAGAAAATAAGCAAGTTATGGGTATACTTTGAAGTTGGACTTCCCAACTACGAACAATGAAGCAGAATACGAAGCTTTGATAGCCGGCTTAAGCTTGGATAGAGCCGTGAGGGCCAAGAATCTTAAGATTTATGGAGACTCAAGACTTGTTGTTGCTCAAGTCAACAGAGAGTTTGAGGCCAAATATGATATAATGACCAACTACCCGAGAGTCGTGAAAGAAATACTGACTCAATTCCATGAACTGTACATAAAGCATGTTCCAAGAGAGGAGAACATTGCGGCCGATGTCTTGTCTAAGTTCGCCTCATCTAAAATTAAGAACTATCAGAGAAGTATTTACTGCCAAGTCCTGAGGACCCTTACCATACATGTCACAAACTCGATAACACCAATTAGTGTGGTGAGTTGCTAGATTGATACAATCAAGACTCATATTAAGACATGATGGCTTCCCGATGATGCTCACGAGGCACGTAAGTTGTCGGTATGAGTATTAAGATATTCTGTGATCGAAGGCCTTCTATATGATAAGTCTTTTGTCATCCCATAGTTGAAGTTACTAAGACCCTTGGAAGTAGAGGAATCACTTAAGGAAGTTCATGAAGGAATTTGCGGGCAATACTTGGGGGGGGGGGCAGAGCCCTCGCTCATTAGATAACCTGATTGAGATTTTACTGGTCATCAATGTTACCCGATGCCAAGGCTTATGTGAAGAAATGTGATATTTGTCAGAGGAACGATCCTAGAGTATGACAGCATCCAAAGAGGCTCACATCTATCAGCACACCCATCCCGTTTACGATGGGGGAAATGGATATACTTGGTCAATTTCATATAGCATGGGGATAAAAAAGTTCATCATGGTAGCCATAGTCTACTGCACAAAGTGGATTAAGGTTAATGTCTTAGAAAAGATAACCACCCAGCAGATTTCCCAATTTCTTTACGAGAATGTGATTTACAGGTTTGAAATCCCATGCATCCTTGTTACAGAAAATGGACGAGAATTTGATAATGCAGAGTTTAAGAAGTACTGTAATGATAACAGCGTAGAGCTTTTCTTCACCTCGGTTGCCCATCCATCGGCAAACGGGAAAGCGGAAGTCTCTAATCAGATTATCCTTGATGGACTTAAGAAGAGGGTTGAATGCTCGAGGAACATTTGGATGGATGAGTTATTGCCTGTACTATGGGCATATTGTATCACTTGCAAAGTGAAGCTACCCCATTCATGCTATCTTATGGAACCGAATGAGTGGTCTCGTAAAAATCACCCATAGATCACCTAGAGTCCTAACTTATGAACCAGAGACCAACAACGAAGGCATGAAGATCGCTCTTGTCCTCATTGACGAGGTTAAAGATGAAGTTAATGCTCGTAAAGCAGAGCATCAATAGAAAGCGTCCCTCTTTATAATAGATGGGTCAAAGGAAGGTTCTTTCAATAAGGAGAATTGGTGTAACACCCCCAAATCCGGGGTCGGGGATCCGGGTTGTCACGAGTTCCATTTCCCTTAATAACACTCAATCTGAATAAACAACCAACTACTGCGTACTGTGACCCCAAAATATACACACACACCACAAGTTATAGTCTCAGAGATGAATACGAAAAATAACACAAGTCATTTTATTCCACAATTATAAACCATTACACCTTAAAATGGTTTCTGAATAAATTTACATTTTCTTTGCCATTATTACAGTTCATAAATATACATAAGTCTGGTACATCAACAGTTGAAAACCTAGCCTATTGGTAGTTCCTACCTCAGCCACAGGGGCATCAACGCCTACAGGAAACTGCGGAACATATCCTATCCGCTCGCGAATTGGGAGCTTGGTCCTGTTCATCTTGTCTAGCTGTTGTTGTGTGATGAAAGAATAAAGCAAGGGTGAGCAACAAGCCCACCAAAATAACATGTATAATAATTAACAATATATGAGCATCTTCATAGTACTCATGAAAGTTTTGGTCAAGTAGAAATGAACCAAGTTTGGTATCTTAACGCGACCAAGTCGCAAAATATTCAGTATATATGTATATATACTTTTCAAAATCTTGGAAGTCCTCTTGCATGCATAATATACACAGAGTTCCAGTTTATAACTGTATAAAAATATCATTGCAAGGTGATCTCATATATTTAACCTTGTCTCAACGTTTTTCTGAAAATCTTTGTCATGCATAAGATAATCATTTACTAGATATAAGTTGAAAAGATGAAGTTACAAGATACTCCAATATACTTATATCTTTTCCAAATACTACTTGAACTACCACTGTTCAAGGTCTAATCAGTTTCAAAAGTTCATCACATAGATGAGACTACAAGATAAGACTTGAATAGATTCAATCTTTGAAATATCATTTAAAGAAATGAAGTTACTAGATACTTTATTAATTCCCGATATATATATAAACCTATATATATCTCATGCATTCCTTGAAACCCTCTGTTGTGAAAAGTATAAACAGAGTTATAATACCCAATGAATTTGGAAAGAAGAAAACTTTGGCATAAACCCGATATCTTGCTGATCAGGCAAAGATACCCATTAAGTAACTTTTTCTACTAGTAGATGGATGAATTCCTCGCCCGTCATCACCCTGGCCGCATTAGGACCTCGCGCTAGACCGTTACCCGGCCACTCACGCGTTGATGGACTGTCACCCAGCCTCTTACACCTTGATAGACCGTACCCCGGCCTGTCGCTTATGCCGACTCAATTAGATGGACTTACTTCCCGAATGTTGGGCAAGTAATTAAATTGTTTTCTCAAAATAGCAACCTCGTTGCGAATATAAAATACACCCCAGCGCCGGATCCCTCAGATTTTTGAGCGAGTATTCAAGTCCCCTTCCAAAGGATGATCTTAAATTTGAAAACGAGTTTTGGGATCCGCTCTAGCCTTTAAAATCATTTTGAAGACTCGAAAATATTTTTGAAAGCGTTTGGAATAAGGATGATTTGATAGAATAAATTAATTCCAAGATAATCAAAGAATATCTGAATATTATGCTATAAATAATATTCAAATAATGAATATCTTTTATCAAAGAAAATGAAATAAAAAGTTTTGAAAATAACTTTATGAAAATATTTAAGGTAAGAATGATTGACGATATCAATCATTTCTCGAATACTTGACGAATAACGAAACATTATTCTTTAAGAAAATAATGAATATTATTTAATTAAATAAACGGAGTCGTAAGTCCTCGAATGAATATTCAAACTAATATTCACTTATAATTTAAAATTATCGAATAAACATTATTCAATTAATAGTTTTTAAAACTATATATATATAATATACTCGGGAACATCGCCTCCCGGTTTAGAAAAATGTTAACCTTTGGGTCCCCTCAGATTTTTGAGCGAGTATTCAAGTCCCCTTCCAAAGGATGATCTTAAATTTGAAAACGAGTTTTGGGATCCGCTCTAGCCTTTAAAATCATTTTGAAGACTCGAAAATATTTTTGAAAGCGTTTGGAATAAGGATGATTTGATAGAATAAATTAATTCCAAGATAATCAAAGAATATCTGAATATTATGCTATAAATAATATTCAAATAATGAATATCTTTTATCAAAGAAAATGAAATAAAAAGTTTTGAAAATAACTTTATGAAAATATTTAAGGTAAGAATGATTGACGATATCAATCATTTCTCGAATACTTGACGAATAACGAAACATTATTCTTTAAGAAAATAATGAATATTATTTAATTAAATAAACGGAGTCGTAAGTCCTGGAATGAATATTCAAACTAATATTCACTTATAATTTAAAATTATCGAATAAACATTATTCGATTAATAGTTTTTAAAACTATATATATATAATATACTCGGGAACATCGCCTCCCGGTTTAGAAAAATGTTAACCTTTGGGTCCCCTATACTAAGGGTATACGCAAATAATGCCTATCTCTAGCATAGGTATTAGACAGTGTATAAATAATTGAATCGATAACCAGATATCAATATTGCGAAACAGACATGCATATATATATATATCATATCAACATGCTCTAATATATCGCAAGATTTGCTAATAACAATCATGCACTTATCACAAGATAATGCATAAACATATATATATATCACAATAATTTTATACGGGTAGAAAATTTGCCTAAGCGTTCCGGGGTAGACTTAAGATTAGAGTGGGTCCGGTAACCTATGAATAACAACATAAGCTGGAATTAGACCACGGTCACTTAAGAAACTAATCAAAACTCACTCATACCCTAACGGCCGCTTATACGCTTAACGATTTACATTAATCGCTCGCGTACCCTCGGCTCCACTAATTTTAATAAATTAACCATTATGAATTTTAAGGCGACTCTTTCGGGAATACTCTACCAACTGACCAATTAATCTTGCATAGTTGTTTCGTAATCCAATTAGTCTTTTAAGAGCCTTAATCAAGGTTTCAAAGTAAAGCGAGGGGTAATGGTTCGCTCGCGAAACGCCGTTACTTAAAACGGTCGTTTCTCCTAAACTGTACATCGGATCCAAGCGAACTACATATCAAAATGAAGCTTACGACACGATAATACAAAACATGGTAAAGTTACACATTGGTCAGTGAGATTTCTGTCCCGAACACTAAGAACAAGCCGTTGAATGAAAACGGGCATTACGACGGCTATGTTTACGCGATTACCAATATTTATACCACTCCAATTAACCACAAACCAACTAATAACCATCAATACAACCAACCTTCATCTAAACCTTACCACATCAGTCCATAACCTCAAGGTTTTCCAACTCATTCAATCACAAACATGAGCTACTAACTATACTTAAGATTCATTAACCGATAACCAAGATTCATAACCCAAAATCACTACAAATCCAACCAAACTTTAAACAAACAAGTATCATGCTTCTCATATACTATATTAATCATAAAAACTCCTAAATGCTCAAAAGTAAAGCTAGGGTATGAGGTTTATACCTTCCTTGGTGGGTGATAAGTTGCTAGGAAGCCTTAGGGAGCCTCGATCTAATCTCCTACAAGCTTGATCTTGTAAAAGAATTCAAGAACATAAAGTTAAAGTTTTGAAATCACTATTCACTCAAAACTATAGAAAATTGATTAGCCA